>NC_058131.1:125398854-125435618 GCF_016433145.1 Gracilinanus agilis | reverse complement strand
GATCTTTTGTCGGAGATCTTCAAATTTTGTCCAGGAACTAGGTCTGTCAGAACATACTCTCATGGCTCTTAGTAATGCCTCCCAGCCAGACACAGTCTGGTGTAATCATTTTCATTATTCACATTCCATTGTGGGTCTTGCTGGGGACAAGGAACTGTTCCCCTTCTCTGAGCCTGATTGGCAAGAGAGATGATCTTATTTTTCTCCCTTTCTGTTAAAATGCCTGTAATAAAATTTCAAAGTCAATCCAAGTGGGGTCATATGTTTGACAAATATTCTCTACCTTTTTGATAACCGCTATAGGATCATCCTTAAAAGAAGGAGCATGCTACTTAAATTTCTCAATATTTTGAGGGGTGAATGGTGTTTGATGTCTTACAAATTACAGAAACTAATTCTTCTTTATGATTCAAGGTGGGTACTTCTCTTAAGGGGATTAGGCCTGTAGCTAGAGCATTTCTTGTTTATTTCTCTTGGTTTCCTGCTTGAGTTGCCATGGAGTAGATGAAAGGAGAAGGAGGAGGAAGAGGAGGAGTAGGAACAGAAAGAGAGATGGGTTGGGTAGAGTGAGAGGTAGTTTCAGTAGGTTGAGAGATAATTTGGGCTAGTTGAGAGATGTAATTTTCAAGGTATTCTATCTAAATCTCTGTTAAGCTATCTTTCCTTTGTTTTGTTTTTTTCTTATTGGAGAGAAATAGGTAAACTATTTGGTAAATTTGTAAGGATCCTATCAGAATGAATAATCCCAGAAAGGGTAATAACTGGAGACAGTCTAAAATTGTGAGCTGTTACAGCTTGGTAAAGCTCTCTGGGAACAGGTGTTATTTGAGATAGGCCTGAAATTACTCCTTCACAACATGTGCCATGACCTCCAGCACCATACTAAATTGCCTATATATTCTTAAAAATTTTAACTAACTAACTCCATCAGGGATAGTTTAATAACAAATGAGGAAAATAATCAAAATAGAAGACTAAAAGATTAATTAAACTCCCACCTGGCTCTCCAAGAAATATAGGGATTAAAATTAGGAGCTTGCTAAAGATAGGAGAGCAGTTTAACAAATTTTTGTTTTAATTGAGGAAAAAATAATAAGGATGGAAAGATAGGAAAGAAAGAGACATATTTAACGATCTACACTAGTACTACCTAAAAACTACCTAAATCTTCTTATATCAACCTATAAACTACCTAAAAACTATCATTTGAGAAACTCTCACTAATAACTCTTCAGCCTAGCTAACCAGGCCGAATGTATGTATATCTGTATATATCTATATATATCTATATATATATCTATCTATATCTATATCTATATCTATATCTATATATGTTTTTTTTCCTAACTAACTCACTAAACAATGGACAGCTACGAAACCACACTCTCCTTCAATCAGATTCTACAGTAGCCAACTGTCACCAGCAACTGCCAGCAGCACCCTACCCTCAGGAAACCTTAGAGCAAAAGGCCCCTTCTCACACTTCATGCTTTCCTTTATATCCCACTGTCCAACTGTCATTCTTACCTCACTTCCTCTCTGAGAGCAGTTTCTATTTCCTTCAACTATGGGCTCGTCTCCATGGTAACAGAACCTCTTATCTTTGGGCCAGGCTCTCTGTCCGCTGAGCCAGCCAACTCTTTCCCCAGTTAAGTTAGAACAAGGGATTAAGAATTGCCTTTTACAGTACTAGGAAAGACTTTAATAAACCATTTTTCAAAGAAGATTCAACCTCTTAATTTATATACATATCATTTAAAACTACTATTCAACTATATCAAATAAACATATTGATTCCTTCCTTAGAAATTCTAATTATTTTTCTTAACAACATTGAATGTTTTTATTAATCTCTTAAATGTGTCAAATGGCTTTTTAATTGGGAAGTAATTGCAATTTGCCTTCTACAGTCTTACTTGATTTCTTGAGCTTATCATCAATCCTTTGGCGATTTCTTACTGATATAGAAATAACATAACTAATTAATCAGCTTGTATAAAAACAAACCTTCTATTTAGAGGTACAATAATTAGATTGGGAAAATGCTAGGAAAACAAGAAAATTATTCCCCAAGGTGGTAGGATTGTGGGTACTGCTCAGAAGAAGGCTATGCATTTTGCAAGGTTGATTAATTAGTTTTAAGAAGGTCTCCAAAGGCCTGGCATTTTGAAGGATGCAATCAGTTTGCAAAAACATTTTGGAACTACAAAGATCTCTTGTACCAACTTTCCAAATATTATCTCTGACAAAACATAATCTTTTCTTGATATCTTCATTTGGGGAGTCACAATGCAATCCCTGTTGCCAAACTTCCTGGAGGGAGGGGCAGGAAGATTCATTCAATAACTGGAGCAATCCCTAGCGGAATTTTGCAGCATAGGCAATCACGCCTCCAGTAAGTTCCCTTCAGACTGAGACAGTACCTTCCTTTCCCTTATGAATTGTGTGAAGTCTGCTCAGGCACCAGCCATCTTGTGTCACTCCATTGGAATGAAAACCTATGAATGTGAAGAGGCCTCTCTGAGTTGAAATGGTTGTTATCTGACAGTGGAAAAATCCTGAGTCAGTGCTGTGCTTCTCAGATATGAAATTCTACTGTTAAACAATCAAGCAGATATGTCCTCCTCTGATCCCCTCCAACTTACTCCAGGAAATGCTGAAAACATATTCAGTACCATGCCTACAAATGGCTGCATTTTGTAGATGATCAGGCAGGGTTCTTTCTCCTGAGATGCTCAAGTTTCATCATCTGGTTAGGAAGGAAAGCTCTGATAGAGAGAGGAGGGAGGGAAAAATTCTTGACTTTTCTATCCCTGGAATTTGAAAAGGATATGGAAGATAAGACACTATTCAAAAGGGAAATGAATAAAGTGTGGGCTCCTTGCCTTCAGGGATGAAGTTTTGGTTTAGTTTTCACCCTTTTTCTGTATCCCTAAATCTTAGCACAATGCCTGGCACAAAGGAAGTGCTTAATCAGTGCTTTGGGATTGATTAGTTTGTTGCAGTTCTTTCCATCCTTCTTTCTGGATGTACAATATATTTGGGGACATGCCATCTAGAATGGCTTAGGATGCTAATTACAGGGATGGAAGGAGATCTGAATGCTGAGCAGAAAAACAGTGACTAAAATTTCCCTGTATTGCAACTGAACTGAGGGCCTTCCCCCACCTACTCTAAGAAAACTTCCATCCAGAAGCTCTGGTTTTGTTTGCACAGACAAGATGCTGAGATTCAGCTGCACCTTCTGGTTGATCACACAGGTAATTTCCTGTCATGTAGACACAGGCTCGAGCCGGAAACCAGCCTTTGTTAGGTTGTTAAGGCAGTCAGCTTTGTAAAAATAGCATTCAGTTCATCTCATTTTACATGCAGGTGTATTGAGGTGGAAAGAGAGTTGACAATTGTGGACGAGTTTTGGAGTCTTGTCTTAGAACTGCATTTTCCATTGAAGCTGTTGCTAACTGTGTTGGGCTTTGACCAAGCCATTATTTTCAAGTCTTCCCATTGTGTCTATTTCTGTGGTTTATCCAAGCACCACAGGGAACTTATGATGCGTTTCTGTGTTGTCAACCCAATACAGAAAAATCTCCCATCCCCAAAATGGCTACCTTGCATCATGTAGGCCCCCACCTCAAAAAATGCACATATCCATATCAGCACATCCAAAGAAAATAAATTGTTTCCCTGTATTCCATTAGGTTTTTAATCCAACTTAATTAAGCTAGTATGCATATATAAGGTGATCTGTGTGGAGAGGCAGCATGTAATTCATTACACGTTGGCTTTAGGGTAAGGAAAACTTTAGTTTAATCCTACCTCTGCTACTTCCTACCTGTGTGACCTTGGGCAAGTAATTTCACTTCTCTTAGAGCTTAGTTTCTTCAAATGTAAAATGAGAGCATTGGACTAGATGGTCTGTAAGGTCTTTCTAGCTCTAATCTGATAAACCTCTGTACAAAAATGTTTACTTTGATTTTGTGGAAGACCTAAGACCTCTTTGATAGCACACTGATGATACATGATCCTTAGTTTAAGGGACTCAACCAACTCTAGCTCTCCCTTCTATTTGGCCACCATAAGCCATCTTTTCAAATATACTATTTAATTTTTTTGTGTGAAGATGACACCAACACTTAGCTGACTCTGCTATGATGGTTATTCAAAACTCTTTCAGAGCATATTTTCCTCACGAAGACACATAAGCTATTTGCTTGACAAAAAATCACTACTATATATAAATCCATAAGGGAAAGTTTCCATTGAAAAAAGGGGGGAATAATTGAAGAACCTTTTGAACTCCAGTTCATTTGAATTTGCGTGGCAATTCATCCAACCAATCAATCCCAAAGCACTTACTAAGCACTTTGTGCCAGGTATTGTACTGAGCCTCGAGGATATGGGAAAAGGGTGAAAACAAAACAAAACAAAACAAAACATTTGGTCCTTTAAGTAAGTTCATCTGTACTCACTGAATCAAATACAAATTTATAAAAGAGATATACCCTTTCTATCTTATCCTTTATTTTAATTATTATCATTTAAAAAAAAACCCTTACCTTCTGTCTTAGAATCAATACTGTTTATTGGTTCTAAGGCAAAAGAGTGGTAAGGACTAGGCAAAGAAGGTTAAGTGACTTGCCCAGGATCACAAAGCTAATAAGTGTCTGAGGTCAGATTTAAACCCAGGAGCTCCCATCTCTAGGCCTTCCTCTTAATCTACTGAGCCACCTCTCAGCCCCCAAAACATTTTCTATACTTTGTCCTTTCTCATCCAAGGTGCTATTTCCAAGATGTTCTATTATTTTAATTCCATTGGCTATTTATGAGAAATTTTATCAATTGTCTTTTTTCAACATATCCTTCAAAGGCCCATCCTAAATACATTTTTAAATACCTAGTATATACTAAAAGACCTCACAGAATCCAGGCATTGTTGAAGTGGAAAGAACATTGGATCTAGATTTATTTTTGAAAACCTGTGTTTGAGACTTGGCTCAAAATTGATTAGTTGACTTGGGGCCCATCCTATAACTTTTCTGAGCCAAAGTCTCATCATTTTCAAAATGGAAATGAAAAGTACTTGTGCTATCTGCCTCAGAGAGTTGTGAGTAAAACAGTTTTAAGATATAAATATGGTATAAATATGAATTGTTTTCATTATTTATAGACATGATATAAATATTGATTGTAGCATCTGATTTTTCTCATTTCCAAAACCCTAAGATCCTTTTAAAAATTTTAGTACTGAATTATCTAAATTTACTATTGAATTGTCTAAATGTACAGATCAAGAGAGAGGGAGAAAGTGGGGATGGGACAGAGAAAAACAGAGGAAGACAGAGACAGAGGAAGGGGAGAGAAGGGGAAGGGGGACAGAGAGAGAGACAGAGAGAGAGAGAGGGAAGGAGGGAGAGAGGGAGGGAGAGAGAGAGGAGAGAAGAGACAGAGAGAGAAACCTAGTTCTTCAGCTCAGTTTCATATTCATACAAAAAGATATTGATCCATGTGACAATATATATGTGTATATTTTCATTTTTGTATTTGTGTATATATGCATATATATACATATATATATAATGTATATACACATATTGAAATCAGAAAAACTTGGGTTCAAGTACTACCTCTCATTTGTACCAGTACTATGATGATGGACAAATCATTGAATCTTTCAGTGACATAAACAATTGTCTTAAGAATATAGATTATAGTTGAGTTGCTGACTTGGACTCAGTTTAGGGGAAGTGGCATTTCCACAAGAAGAATTCCCAAGTTGATAAATCACACATTTACCCTGCCAACATTTATGTATGTAAACATGTGTATATGTATATATAAACACATATATATATATACATACACATATGTAGATTTACATATATACATATTTGTGCATTCATAGGTAAATGAATGAGTTCATATCAAGTACATACAACATCTATATACTTTTAATGAGATTCAATTTAAACTAGAACATTTGAAATTAGAATCTGGGAGACCTCTAATAATTTTAAAAGATACATATGCTTCCAAGCTAACAAAAATATATCTTACTACAACAACAATTTAAAAACCAATCTGAAATCAAATAAATATTTTAAATTAAATCCTACCCTAATGGAGATACTTAGGTCTGGAGATAGATACTGAATGGTTAGTAATTACAAATGGCTTGCAGAAGTCTTTTCCACAAACTATTTAGTCAACTATGCCCAGAGCCCTTAAGAAGTTACTAATGAACTTTATCTCCACAGGGCTGATAATGATAAGGATTTTTAAGAGGGAAGAATGACCACCCACAGCCCAAGCTGTCTCAGAAGAATGATACCAATTATCAGACCCACAAATACCACTATCAATGTACAAGTTGGATCCCAGAATACCTGTTCTTTTGAATGACATTTCTTCAGGGTATTTTTATCAGATGATCTAAGGAAAAGAAATGAAAAAAAAAGACATTCTTCATACAACTGAAACTCTCCAGAGAACATAGGTACATACTGTTTTCCCCTTAAGTCAGTGTTTAAGTGGGGAAAAAAAGAAAATGGTAACATTTTTTTAAATTCAGTGAAACATACAAAATTTAGAATCTACTCCAGAAAGCCTCCTTGAGAAGTTGAAAAAGTTGTCAAAGAGTATACTGCCACAGATAATAAGGTATCAGTGAAGGGAATGACATAGATACTACAGGGCATGAATCCGTATTCTTGTCAGTTTCTATTACATCAATATGGAAAATATGAAACATAGTTTTTCATTTCCAGATTTCTCTTTCCAATACTTCCAGATACTTATTAGCCAAGTGACCCTGGGCAAATCATTTAACTTCTGTGTGCCTGTTTCTTCATCTATAAGATGAAGCTACTGATAGCACCTATCTCCGATGGTTGTTATGAGAGCCAAATAAGATAATATTTTAAGGGCTTAGAACAGTGCTTGGCACACAGTAGGCAGTATGTGAATACTAATTGTTGTTGTTGTTATTAATATTGTTACATAGGTGAGAATTCAGGTACCCCTATACAACAAAAAAGAAAAAGTCATCACTTTTGATATTTTGTTACAAAGGGGAAAAATAATGAACAACTCTGGTGTTAATTCCAGGTTGCTTAATAGGGGAGATCTTTCAAAATAGTTTAGTAACTTTGGGAATATGCTATTTGTCGTAATTTAATACAACATTTATATATTGAATAAAATTGAGAATCTCTCAATTGATATTTTATTGGTTTGATGGAAGAGAGAAACTTTGTCTTTAGCTTCTTTTAGTCTCCTAAATATATTCAGGTTCTTATCATATGATCAACTTTTTTTTTATTTCAACAAAACCCTCGAAAATTAACCTATTTTTTTCATTGAGGAGCATGCTGGTTAAAGCAAATGAAGTACTAGACAGATTTAAAAGAAATTAAATTGAGTCCCACTGCACATATGCCCTTGACCAAGGCACATCCTCTCCGAGATTTAATTTCCTTATCCATAAAATTAACATTTAGTACTAATATTACTCATATTAGCACAGTGCCTGTTATATAGTAAATACTTTAAAATAGTTATTGACTTTGCTCAACAAGTTTGCTGGGGAAAAAGTGCTTCATAAACCTTTCATTGCTAGAAAATTTATTATTATACTGAAAAGACTTTCAAATATCATGGTGTATAGAACTGTATTATCACTTTTTTTCTGTCCTGGATCCAGAGATATCCAGTTTTACCTACACACAGTTTTACTGATAGAATTTTTTTACCAGCCAGAAATTTCCTGGATGACTGAAGTACTTACTGTCTTTTGTTACTCATTTCCTAACTATTGGCCCTTCCTGAAACCCACTTTCCTCCTCTCCTACCTTTCAGATGTTGGCATAATGATAATGTTGGAGAGGATAATGAATCTTTCAGGCTAAAGGTCTGTCCTTGTCAATAAGGCCAAGAATGACTGCTTAATGAGTCATGCAAAAACTACCCAAATCATAGAATCATAGACTTTTTGAATAGGAAGGACCTCTTTAGATTGGGGACAAAGATCCTAAAGGGAAAAGGCCTAATGACAGTCTTGTATGAGATACTGACATAAAAAGTAGGATGATTGCAAGCTGTCATGATCATGCCTCTCATTTAGAGTACAGTGAACACTTGGGTCACCAACCTAATCTCCTTTCCCAAACTCCTCATTTTAAACCAAGCTGGAGTCTTCTATTATTACAGAAGAGAAAGGGATCTTTTATATGGATGAGTCATCAGTTGCACAACTTGGAAAGCCCTATGCCATAGACGCCAAACTAAAACTGGAGGGAAACTTATGAACCACCATTTTTCATGGATAGTCTTTCTCTCATCTTACGAAATCACAATTATGTAAACTCACTACATTGATTATTTCTACCTCTTGTCAATACCTATTTTACCTTGATGAAAATAAAGTGGGATCATTCATAAACTTTTAGAGGATAAGAGGAGAGGACAGGAGAGGACAGAAGAGGGGAAGAGAGTGGAGGGGAGGGGAAAAGTCTGGCAATTGCTATGGGTGGCAGGCGTACCCACTTACCCAGCCAAAAAAATGGAGATGAACCCATGAATGAGAAAGAATGGGATCTGTTATGTCATACAAGAAAGAACATCATTATATCAGCAAAATGAAGAGAAAGTATAAAGAAGGAATTCATGGTCAATAGTCTCCCAGACTAGAGAAAAAGGAAGGAAATTCAGGAGCAAAAAAAATTCATATGACAACAAAGTGACATTAGGTGACTTGGAGAGAATAGTTTCAATAAAACAATGGAGATGAAAGGCAGATCATAGGTACTTGGTGAATAAGTGTAATAAGGTAGTCAAGGCTTATGTGTATCTACCTCCAGAAAAGAAACTGATAGAGGTAGGTAAGACATGGTTTTGTATTTACATGTATCTTTTTTTCAGATGATGCCTTCTCTAGAGGGAGGAGAGAAGGGAGGAAGAGAGTTGGCTGAGTGTTTTGATGAGGCAAAGAAATAAATGGACAAATTTAAATTAAAAAAGAAAAATTTAATTGGATATATGTGCACATATACTATATTTATATATCTACATATATTTGATAAAAGGAGATGGATTTTTTCAATTTATATTTGTTTCAAGAAATAAAAAAATGATTTAAAAAACAAAATGTGATCAAACCTAGACTAATAGTTGCTAAGAAAGGATGCAAACTATGACACATGAGGTGAATCAGTCAGATCATAGACAAGATTTTGGCCACGTGTCATAGCGGGGTAAATAGTGTCTGTCCATGGATGCATCACTGTACTACTTAAACTGATCTGTTTTTAGCTCAAATCTCACCCATTCCAGTAAAGTATAGACTGGAGAAGTTGCTAGTGGGACAAGAGTTCAGGAGCAGCAGTTCCTCTGACTCATAATCTCAGAAAACTGTGGTAAAATATCTGTGTCCATGAACTAGACTCATAATGCTATAGCTAGAAAGGACTTAAGAGATCATCTAAGGGAAACTCTTATTTAATTTGAAAGATTTGGAAAGTGAGATGCAGAAAAGTGAAGTAACTTGTTCAAATTCATACATTTCATAAGTGGCAGAGAAAATAGTTAAGCCCAGGCCTTCTAACTCCAAATCCAGCATTATACCCCAAATCTTTTTAGTTGTCCTTTCTCTTTCAATGAAATTAAAGCATTTTTTCTCTTCTTGACTTTAAGAAAAGCAAATTCTTGGTAACTGCTAGAGAAAAAAGAAAAAATTTGAGATATCTTTATCTAAATTTTTTAAATGAGTGAAATAATATCAAATTCTATTTCATCAAATAATGAGTCCTTACTATTGCAAGGCAATACCCCAAAGAAAAGTAAGTAGAAGATCCTATTTATATACAAAATATTGATATCGATTATTTTGTGTTAGCAATAAAAAGGAAACTAAAAGGATGTCTATTAGTTTGCACAAAACTGGATAATTACTGTGATAGGAATGTGATGGAATATCATTTTGCTCTAAGCAATAAGTAAATAAATGTTTACGAAGACACATGAAAAGAATCACAAGAAGTAATGCAGAATGAAGTGAGTAGAACCAGAATAATAATTTATAAAATAATAATACTATAAACAACTTTGAAACTTCTAAGAACTATTATAGAAAAAAGGAAGGAAAAAAGGAGATGAAAGGAAAGAGGAGGAGAAAAAGGATGAGGAGGAAGAGAAGACACAAAAGATAAGTTTTAGATCTGAGTATCATTTACTCACTATGTGATCTTGGGAAAATCATTTAATCTTTTTGGACCTCAGATTCCTCATTCAGAAATGAGAAGGGTTTGATTGTATTAGGGATTCTTTATTTTGGATCTGTAAACTTAAAAAAAATATAGTTACATGGCAATATTATTGGTTCCCTTTTTATCTCATATATTTTATTTTATTCATTTACAAATATTATTCTGAGAAGATTCTATAGGCTTCACCAGGCTGACAAAGGAATCAATGACATCAAACAATTAAAAAATCCCATCCCCAAATTAGATGAGGTCTTTGTCCTTTTTCATCCTAACATTGTATAAATGGATGAGTTTAATATTCAGAATTTAATGTTCCCCACAACAGACAATAAGGAAAACCTGGTTATAATTCTCTTGTCTCTGACTTTTAAAATAACATTATTCGAGCCAATTCAGAAGACATTAAGTAGGGACCTCATGCTAAGTGTTAGAGGCCAAAGGATATATATATATATACATATATGTTGTTAGTTGTTAAGTCATTTTCATTTGAGCACAACTTCACATTCAGAGTTTTCTCCTTAAAGATACTAAAGTGGTTTGCCATTCCTGTTGCAGCTCATTTTACAAAGAGGAACTAAGACAAGCAGAGTTAAATGACTTGGTCAGGATCAATAACTAGTCAATGTTAAGGTCCAATTTGAACTCAAGAAAAAGAGTCTTACTGACTCCAGGCCTGGCACTATATCCATTGTGCCACCTAGTTGCCCCCAATAAGGATATGTACTTTTCTTTAAATAAACAGGAGTACTGTAACATAGATGAATGAGATATCAGGGGAGAAAGGGATGGCCTTTGGCTAGAACCATTAGGAAAGGCTTCGTAGAGAACATGGCATCCCAGCTGGTCCTTAAAGGAAGAAAAAAGGTTCAAAAGCCAGAGATATGAAAGGAACTCATGATATATGTGTATATATTTATACTTATACTATATATATAAATATAGATAGATAGATAGATAGATAGATAGATAGATAGATAGATAGATAGATAGATAATCCTCTCATATTGACTGCGTAACCTTTGATGCTTACTACCTATATGGAATTGGGCAAGGCAATTTGTTTTAAAGGCTTTCAATTTCCTCAAATGTAAGATGAGGGGATTGGTTGGAGTTGATAATCTATGAAGTCACTTTCAGCTTTAGATATAAGATCCTATAAGGTAAGTAATCCCACGCCAGATAGAAAGAGTATTGGTTGGAAGTGAAGTAGAAAGTAAGGGTGGTTGAAAAGGGAATAGAAAGTCTGAAAAACTGCTTAAGAGAGTATGTATGAAACTCCTACCAAATTAAGTAAAAGTATATGTGAGGGCCCTTTAATGATTAAAGAGTATAAATAATTAGGGGCTCCCATCATCATAGTTTTGTTCATTATTCCATTAAAATATTTCTTCCTAATAGATATACTCCCTGAAGGTCAAAACTCATATTTTTTTTAATTTTTCCCTTAATGCCCAGAAAAGTGCCTGGCATATAGTAGATATATAATAAATGTTTATTAATTAAAGGATTGATTGATCACCTACTATATCCTCAGGTACTATACTAGATGCTGCTGTTTTTGGTCACATTGTTGGTCCTCAAAATATCACAGACTCTAGCTAAGTTACCAAAGATTCAGCCAAAAATAAAAAGCAGATTGTCATTTTTGTAAAGAAGTCAAGAACCTTGCTTGACCTCAAGAACTGGGGGTGGATATTGGCAGATGTAGTCATGCAAGAACCTGCTAACATTTCTGTTAAGCCCCAGAATGAGGGACATCATTACAGTACAGTCTAAAGTATGATATTGATGTGCCAAAAATTATTGTGAAAAAGAGAAAAGCCAATACATCAAAATTAGATCTCCACTCACTTGCACTAAGATGTGCTAAGTACACAGCAGAGTTTCCAGCTGCAAAACATTATGGTTAGACTAAGTCAGGCAACATAGCAATGCAATTAATGCAGAAGAATAATGACTAGAAGATAAGAATGAAAATGAAGAATCATATGGAAGGAGTTAATAGTCCAGATGTATCACTTGTCCAGATGAAGATTTAAAAGATTATATCTTGTTGCAAACAGATTGAAAAACCTCAAAGAGTAGTTTGGATGTAGAAAGAAACATAAATTAAATTTCTTGTCTGATCCTATTAAAGACTCCACCAACCCAGCAGGTGCCGGGATTTTGCTAAGTGTACTTAGGGAGATGTTGGATGCATAAGGATCACAAGGTCATAAGTTTAGAACTAGAGGGGACCTTAGAGAGTATTGAGCCTAACTTCCTTATTTTATGGATTTGGAAACTGAGGCAAGGGAGGTTAAATGACTTACCCAGAGTCATAGAATTGTGTTTAAAGCAATATTTGAAACAATATTTCCTTGACTTTAATTCTAGCATGAAACCCACTACTCCACACTATCACTAATTCAAAGTTGAGATATAAAAAGTACATGAGAGATCATCTGGTACAAATCTCTGTTTTCAAACATTAATTTTTTAATGATTTCTTTTATTTTTACATTAACTTCCCTTCCCAATATATTCCTCCTCCTTTGTCCTCCAGAGTCATCCCTTGTAATAAAGAATAAAAAATAAGAGAGTTTCTTAAAAAGGCTCAACTAATCAATATATCAATTGTTGTGAGGAAGATTAGGTAGTAATTAATTACTACACAATCAATCCCAACATTATGAGCCACTGTCCACATAATTCATACCCATAGTTCCCTGTTGCTGAAAAATAGGGAAAGAGAGATATTCTTTTATCATATCTTTATGGTCAAGTTTCATTATTATAAGTTCACAGATTCCATTTGATTTTGTCATCCTTTCCATATCCATTGTGACTATGTGTATACACATATATACATCTAGTTATGCCTCCATTATAATAATGATCATAAGGATATCTCCAATAAAAATCACGGTTTAAAAAGTTTGTGCATATATATGTATATATACACATATGAATATATGTACATATGCACACATGTTCACAAAGAGGGAGTTTTCTTAGTTCCTATTGTTTAACTTTACTTCAGTTCATAGGGTCATATGCCTCTCTGTAACTTTGTATTTACTTCTTACAGCAGAATTCTAATAATTCATTACATTAAGGTACTAAAATTTGTTAGTCATTCACCAATCAATGGGCATCTATCCACTTTGTTTCCAGTTCTTTCTCAGAAGAAAATAATGAAGCTATAACTATTTTCATAACATGTGTAACTTCTTTTCATTGTGAACTTTAATGTATTTTCCTGGCAGTGGGATCTCTGAACCAAAGGATATGAAAATTTTAATCACTTTCTTTTTGTAATTCTAAATAGCTTTCCAGAATGCCAAACTTCCTATCCTTTCCTTAGGATTTGCTTGCAGAAAAGGAGGAAGGCAAGGTTTAAAAAAAAGAAGTCTTTGTACTTACATAAGTCATGTAAGTCAAACTACTACCACCATAGCAATCTTCTCCCTTTAGAATCTGATGGAGATCACCCAGAACTATGAACTCCTGAGTCTCTGCCCCAAGACCACTAGACTGCTTCTAGCCCACCCCTCACAAGCATCATTAAAGGGGAGAAATAATTGTAGAGGAGCATAACTTCATCTCAACTAGCAACAACTGATGACCAAGTGCCACCTATAGTCAGATAAAATAGGCATAGAACGCAGGGAATGGTGCTACCACGCAGGCTACCAGTCCTACTTTTGGGCTAGTCCTCATAACCACCATCCTGCAAAGCAATTCCTGTGGGAAAAGGATTAATCATACCTACCAACTGCCATAGCAGGGAAAGGAAGCCAACCTAGCTGAAGTATCAAGGTACACAGAGGAAGAAATGAGACGAACCATGTGCCTCTCAAATCAGATCACCACAGTTTTGACTGTCATCTCCCATCACACACTGAGAGAGACTTCTAGGACCCTGAATCCTAAAACTTTGGGAATATTAACAATTATAACTTAGCTCCTGCAACCTTTATCTTGGGAAGAGGTCTAGTGATGGCTCCTAAGTATGATACACCCATGACTATGCAAGGCCCAGAAGAAAATTCTTGCCACCAAAGTCCTTGGCATTGTTGAATGGTTCTCCGGCAGAAACTGAAATTATCTTAACAGCAGAAATGATAAGCAAGAGGCATTGCTATCTACTTTGTCACTGAATCCTAAGGACAATGGAACTTTTGATCTGAATTATAGCTGAAATTTTTTCATGTGTTGTTTCCCCCATTATTAAAATATTAACTCCTTAAGAGTAGAAACTGTCTTATTTTTCTATGTGTATCCCCAATGCTTTTGCATTAAGTAGGCTCTTAATATATATTTTCATTTATTCATTGACCCCATCCCCATCCCCACCAACCTCTAAAGCAAAACCATTAAAGGAAACTTCAAATCAAATGACACCTATTTATTCTAAGCACTCACTACATTTACATGATGATTTTTTGGAAAAAGAAGTTGAAACAGTCACATAGTGAGAATGAGAGACAACAGATGGACAGGTGCAACCCACATGGTACAACGTGCCTCTGGGGAAACAATCAGTATAAGAAGTCTTTCAATTGATCTTCTTTGGGAAATTTATTATAAAATATGAATGATAGTTTTACAGGATAGGAAGGTTGAGGAGCGGAGGTGGAAAAATATTGTGATCTGCATGTATAGAGGAGATACCCACATCTATTATAGATTATCAAAGTAAATACTCAATCTAAATTGTATAGCCCTTCTTCTCTATGTTGTGCCTGCTCAGGAGACTTTTGCTAAGATTACATAGACATTCAGTTAGCATTTTCTTCAGTTATAAATAATCACAAATCACGTAGTTGTTCTCTTGGATGGTAACATTAAATACTAGTTTAGTGACAAATTGCTGCTTTTAATGAGATCAATCATTTAGTATTAGGTCTTTAAGTGATTTAATTTACCTTATTTTTCTTTCATTGTATAGATGCCTGTCCTTTTCAGTTAGGAAATGTTGAGATCCATTTTAATTTTTTGGAAAGTACAATCCAACTCAACATCCATGTTATTGAGGGAGTGGGATTTCAAAGTAAAAAATGTCACACAGAGTGCTCTATGTACAGCAGTGATTTTGTGTATCCTGAAAATATAACAGTAATTGTGAAGGCCTGTCAAGAACCCTGAAAGATTAGCCAATCTCTAGTGACACTACTAATTTTGTTAGTACCTCCAGCTAGAATTATATAGCTGTTCTTGTGGGTATTAAGACTAAAAATGGCTTCAAGTGTTGTTCTTGGTCCTACTTGGAACTCTGGTACTGATTAATTTAACAGAGAGAATGGCAGAGTGAGTTGTAGTCCTTTGTGTTCTCATATGAAGGAAAGATATAACAGAACAAACCAACAGTATCAATATTCCACATGCAAGTGATTTTGTTGAGATGGCACTGACCATTAAAGTCGGCAAATCCAAAATGCATATGGAATGGCCTAAAGAAATGAGTGCTTTAATAATGTCAGTATATATCACAGTAAAACTGGAAATATCTTACCTGTTATATACAAAGATTTCAAAGTATTTTTGTCATCGATATCCTTACCTCCAACTTGCCTAACAACATACAATAGTATGTTTATCAAAGAAATAACTACAATACTAAACGCAGATTAGATTAAAATAATGTATGAAATTAAAGTGACATAAATCAAAAATGATGAAAAAGTGAAGAACCAAAAGCATTCGAACTTTATTCTTAATGACCACATAAAAATACCTAATAAAATAGATGAAAAACCAATGCAAATATTCTTGAGTGATTTTAAAAGATGAGCATACTTAGAACAGCATGTCAAAAAGCATTTTTAACTTGATGGGACAAATCAAATTAATAGAAGAATTCTACTAAAATAGAATAAATTTTTAAAAGCTGGTATCTGAGTTACCAAACAGCGTAATTAAAAAAAAACAAAAAACTATTGACATCAAGAACAAAGGCAATCTTCCAAAATACTTGACAGAGAGTATAAAAACATTTTAGTACCTATACAAGGAGATATATATTGTAACCATTGTTGTGGTAGGAACAATAGAATATCCCTAAAGGAAGTGGCCCCCTAGGAAAATGACAGAAGTTACTTGAGAAACTGATTAAAGCCTAAAAGGCAGACCATTGGGAGTTTATTTCAGTACCCAACAAATATGCCATGTAGAAAGTTTAATATAGAAAGTTTAACATCTTATCTTCCAATTAAAGGCAATGAAAAAAAAGTTATTAAAATGGAGCCTAAAATACAAAAACATGTCAGAAATTCTTAGTATATTTAATCAAAAACTTCAATTTTCAAAAATTAAAAGCAAAACTCAAAATATTGAATACTCAAAAAAAAAAGAAAAGAAGCAATTCATTATCAATCAAAAAACCTCTTTACCTTGACGTATAAGAAGCCAAGAATTTAGAGGAGAGAACCTCCAAAAAAAAGAGCTCTGAAAATTTGTCTACATTGTCGAAAGAAATCTTGCACAATGAAAGCCCAGCTGCATCGAACTTAAAACAGCAAACATATTGCATGGATGTGAATATAATGAACACCGAAATGGTTTCGTCAAGGGGCTTAACTAAAATTCTTGCCTCTCAGCCTATATCTGTATATAGTCTCCATGTGAAATTTACCTAGAATCCACATTTGTAATACTCTTCGGTGTAAATTATTTTAAATCCTATTACTGTTTCAAAAGGGATAAATATTTCACATCTAATCTATCTTTGGTGAATCCACACCAAACACCTGGGAGGGAGAGAGGTTGTAGTTACTTTAGAAATGATGAATGAGCCTACAAAAAGGTTAAGTGATTCGCTTAACACCATGTAGCAAATGAGTGAGCAGAGAGCTAGTATTATAATTTCAAGGTCTTGACACCTACTTCCATGCTTGAGTCACAGGGAATGCCACAAAAGAAAGAAGGGACACCCAGGAGGGCTTCTAACACATGAAGAAAAAAACTCAACTGAAGTGATAATAAGTTTCATTAGACACTAAAGTCAACAAACTTAGGCTCTAATAGATAACACAGCAGATAAAAGTATGAATGTCAATTAAGGTAAGGGGAAGCACAGCTCTTGAAGAGAAGAGTGGCCTATCTGGTTCAACCAGTTGGTTGATAGCTGGTCAGCTACTAGCTCCCTTGGTGGGCTTGAGCTCAACTTCCCTCCCAGCCCAGATGTATTCCAATCTGAGTTTATTTCTTTCTTACCTCTCTGAGAACGGAAGATAAATTTGATAAGATAGAAATGCTCCATAAGCCTACCATGGCTATATTGTGGGCTCTTCTCTCCCTTAGAATTGAAGAACTGAAGAAACATCACTAGAATTGGGGAAAAAATGTCCTTAGGGCACTTGTGAGAAAGGAGGGAAGGCCTTTGGCCTTGCCAAGATTTGTTCCATTTAATGAAAGTGGCTAATATCCCCCTCCCCCTGAGACTGATTTCTGTCTATGACACCTCTTATTACCAGTGGATCCCCTGCCAAGATCAAAGGAATTCCCCAGCTCAAGTAAAAGGAGAATATCTATCTTGTCACTATCAGTTAAAAGAGTAGAACTGAGCATTCCATTCTGTATGGGAAAATGCAGCTTGAGGGAAAGTCTCTTTACAAACAAGAGTGCATGAGGCAGAGGAAGAGAAGGGGGAAACCTAATAATAATAGCTAGCATTTTATTGCACTTTAAGGTTTGCAAAGCCCTTTGCATATGTTATCTCAGGGGATCTTCACAACAATCCTGTGAGGAAGCTATTATGATGTTCTTTATTTTACTGATAAGGAAACTGAGGCTAAGATGAAGAAATCTACCCAGGTCCACACAACTCTTGAGAGTCTGAGACAGTATTTCTATGCAGATATTCCTGTCTCCAAGGAAACTTCTGTATTCCCTGAACCACCTAACTACCCTCCTACCCGCCTACCTAACCATACACAATCCCAGCAAATTACCCCGTAATGGTCAGACAATTTTAATCATCATTTCTATCAATACAGCCTCATCAAGAAATTATTTACTTGAACACATAGCAAAGAGTAACAAATCTTAACTGGGAAAGTGGATGATGGGGTATATTTCATCTCAATGATGGGCATACATTTTTTCTTGATTTCCTTTTCTGTTTACTTTGACCATGAAGCTACAATAAAAATGCCTAGATAGATTCCACTTTTGATTTCCTGGGTCACTGTAAATCACTTATAAATTCTCCACTCTGGAGAATTTATGATGTTTTTATTTTATTGGAGATATAAAAATGCCTAGATAAGTGTTAAAAAGGTCCTCTGATTACTGGAAATAAAAAATGTGAATATGCATAATGTATAAATATATGCACATAACCAGTATGAACATATGCATATGCACACGAACATATATAACATGATATGTATATACATATACATTATAGATACACATGTATTTATTTCTTTAGAGAGAGTTTTATACAATTTCCTATGGATTTTTCCTTTAAAAACATTGTGAAATATTTTGATATTTTGGGAAAAATCCAAAAAATAACAGCAATATCAATTCACTATTTTGTAACTTTGTTTTACAAAGTGCTTTACAAAGATTACCATATTTCTTCATCACAACAACCCTGTGGAATAGCAGATATTGTTATCACCACTTTATAGACGAGATTAGAAAGGTTAAGTGACTTCTCTAGGAACATATAGCTATTAAGGGCCTAAGGTAGGATTGGAATCAATCATCCATATATAACTCTTTCCAATCAAAGTGGATAGAGCTCCCAGCTTCCAAAGTTTAGCTGATTACAAGAGGTATAATGATTAATGATCTAGGGCCTTATAACATTGATTCATGTAAAAATGTGCCTAGAACCTAGAAGAAATCAGCACACATGGGGAAAAAAATCAGACATTAGTCAAAAAAGAATTCAGATTGATTTAGATTTCTTGTTTTAAATATTATTTTTTCATTTTTTCATAACAAATCATATTAGATTTGTCAACAGAAGACCCAAACTACTGACTGAAAAAGCATTCAGGTCATTGAATAATAAAAAATCTTTTTTTTTTGTCCATGGTATAAAGCGAGGAACTATAGACTTTTTAAAAGTCCATGGCTTAAGGTAAAACAGCAACATGAAGTAGAACATGTTCTTCCTTCAGTAAGATAAATGCAATAGGAACAGTGGAAATAGAAGAGAAGAGATTATGCTTATGTTACTTATTATTCAGTCGTTCAGCTGAGTTTGACTCTTTGTGACCCAATAGACCATAGGATCTAAGGGGTTTTTTTGACAAAGATAGAAGAGTGGTTTGCCATTTCCTTCTCCCCTGGAATAAGATAAAAAGAAGTTAAGTGACTTGCCCAAAGGCTAATAAGATTCTGAGGCTATATTTGAACTCAAGTCTTCCTGACTCCAGGTCTAGTGCTTTATCCACTGAGCCATCTCATGTGTTCCCTAGGTTAAGTATAACCAGAGCCAAAATAAGTTTTACCAATATAATGCTTTCTACATACCAATTTTAGTGAAAGATGCTCATTTATGGCATCATCATTGTCCAAATGATAGCAAACAGATAACCTTTCCAAAGGAGAAAAGGAATTCTTTAAGGAACTCATTCATTGACAGAGATATAAAATGATAATTCATCTATGCTATAAACATCCATGAAACCAAAAATGTACAGACAGAGGAAATATTTACAACATTTCATGGTTTGCATTTTTCCTATTAGATGCTTCAATGGAATCTATATTAGATATGAGAATACAATCTTTCTTGGTGGAAACAGGAACTTGTTATGGGGCATCAAGGAACATG
Source organism: Gracilinanus agilis (assembly GCF_016433145.1). Classification (NCBI taxonomy): domain Eukaryota; kingdom Metazoa; phylum Chordata; class Mammalia; order Didelphimorphia; family Didelphidae; genus Gracilinanus; species Gracilinanus agilis. The sequence continues at coordinate 125,415,578 of NC_058131.1, read as the reverse complement.
ATCATGGGGTTTTTATGTTTACTGTCAGTTTGGTTGGTTTTTTCCCTCCCTGAAAGGTGGAAAGTACAAAGGATCTCAAGCTATTTTTTAACATCTCCCCCTAGGCTTCATTCTCTTGGACTATATCAATATTTTGTTTTGTTTTGTTTTAAAAAGAAGGCAAGCTTAGGCTTTTCCCATTACTGCTGGTCAGTGTCTGGATTTAGTCAAACTGGCCACTGTCACTACCTATATCTAATTAGAACCATCTGTTAGATTTTTGTGTAAAAGAAATTTTATAGTTTGCAATGATTCCAGTAAGATTTAATCTCAAAGCTCATTTTATGTGTCTGGTTTGACAAATAACATTTTCTAAGCACCTCCCACATTTTAAAAATGATCCTCCCTGGGTTTTGGCTGAAACTGCTCATCAGTTACACATTTTTTCATGTATGAGTTACAATTTGGTCTGTTGTAGGTACTGAACTTCCTCTTTAATCCTCTACAAAGTGAAAACTTACACTAACTAAAACTTGGTGAGGTGAATTTAGGGTAGTTTGATCAGGGTTGAATTAGATGAATGACATAGAAGAAGTTGACATCTTCACAAGGAAAGACCATTGTTAAATGTTCCATCTACTCTTCTATTTTAACTTCAATTTCATTTTCATGGCTTTCCAAAAGAGATTTCCTTTCAGTCTGAAATTTATGAACTTTGGTCTTATCACAATGGTGAAAAGAGTTTTGGAAATTCTGAGAAAATACTCCAGCCAGAATGGAATTATAAGAGTTGGAAGTAAAGAGAAAAAAAAAATATATATATATACATATATATTTTCCCATTCAGTCATCAAATGTAAAATGTCATGTTTTCATGTTTGGTTTTGAGTGGGAAAAATCAACTCTCGGAAAACAAATTAAGTTCTACTACAAGTGATTAAAAAACACCTTTCTGCAGGTCAAGTAAACATTTGTGCCTGGACTTTGCATTGTAATGCTATGGCTCAATAAAGTTAAGCAAAAATTAAACCTATTTCTATTACAACTGTAATAAAATAATGCAATGAAAAGTTTAGCATATGAGGGAGAATGTCCTTTGAAATCAACACTCTAAATTGAACTCAGAAGAGTGACCTCAGTTAACCTTAGTTTATTCTTTTTCCTTCTTTTTTCATCCATTTTTCTATAAACCAAACCATAATTAAATGCCTAAACTAAGAAAATCCAAAGTTAAGAATAGGAATTTAAACACCAAGACAAAGCAAATACAAATGTTTTTTCTCCATAACAACCCACCCAAATTTACCATAGAGATGTCACCCAAAATGACACAATTCTCTTTTTTTCTTAATGTGGCAAAAAAATCAGTTTAAATGGTAGCCTTTGTTATTCAATCTCAGGGGCAATTCCAAGTTTTATCTCACTGTTAACCCTGTTTTTTCATCTTTTTCAGTTATCCCCTACAGGGCTATGTCCACATGCTCCAATTGAATGGGTGGGCTGAGTATCTGACATCTTTTCTTCTTCAGGATTCTAGGTGTATCTATGGATGGAAATGTTTTCTAGGACTATTGTCACAAGCCCCCACCAATGAGCTCTCCATTGGTTAGTAGACAGATATAATGATCTTTGAAGAAAGGGCATTTAATAATCCTTTATAACAGGTATAGCTGACCCAAAAGCAATCACCACTTCCTACCCACCAAAAAAAAAAATCCTGGAGTACATTCTCCCAGATATACACATGGAATCTGTGAAAAGAGTATCCACAAACTGAATGTTCAAAAATGATGAAGTAAAACAGCTAGAGGATTTGTGTTTGGGAAAGATTAACTCACAAATTCTGGTTATTGGAAAATGTTTCTTAATTCCATAGGTGGTTTTTTTCTTCTGTTACAAATAGCTATACTTTTTGAAAGATACCCCCTCAGTTTCCAATTCTTTTCAATATAAAATGTTGCTAAAACTTTTCCCATATCTCTGATCATTTTGGAATGCAGACCCTATAGTGGGATCAAAAGGTATGCAAATATGCATCTTTACATATTCTTCTATATTTCTCTCCAGAATGGTTTTATCAGTTCCAGTTCCACCAACAATATATCAGTGTCCCAATTTTCCTACATACTCTCCAAATTTATCATTTTCCTTTTTGGTCATTTTAGCAAATCTGATAGCTATAAGGTGATATCTCAAAACTGTTTTAATTTGCAAATCTCTAATCAATAATGATTTGAAGCCTTTTTTATTTGGCTAATGATTTCTTTTGACCATTTCTCAAATGGGGAATGCTTTGTATTCTGATAAATTTGAGCCAGTTCTCTATATATTTGAGAAATGAAAACTTTGTCAGAGACTTTTGCTATATTTTCCCCACCCCAATTTGTTGTTTCCCTTCTATTTTGGTTGCATTGGTTTTGTTTGTACAGAAAAATTTTAATTAATATAATCAAAATATTCCATTTCATTTTTCACAATGTTCTTTATATATGTACTAGTTTGGTCATAAATTCCACCCTTATTTATGCCTTTTTTATGATTTTTCTCATTTTGATTTATCCTTTTGTTTGGTGTGAGATGTTAGCAAGTTTCTACAGTAATGTTTTCCAGTTTTCCAGCAATTTTTGTCAAATGAGTTCTTCTCCCAAAACCTTAAATCTTTGTGTTTATGAAAAACTGATCATTGAACACTAAACTTTCTTTTTTTAACTGCTTTGTGTTGATTTTATAACCTATTCCATTAATCCATTACTCTATTTCTTAACCATTTTATAGTATACTTTGAGATCTAGCATAGCTAAGTCTCTTTTCTTAATTTTTTTCTCACATTCTTGGACTTTTGTTATTCCAGATGATTTTTGTTATTATTTTCTCTAACTTTATGAAATAATCTTGGATAGTTTAATTATCATGACAATGAATGTGTAAATTAATTTAGACAGGATTGTCATTTTATCATAATATTATAATGATATAATAATACAATAATGATTTGTTATAATTTAATAATTATAAATTATAAATAATAATGTATTATAATATTATAATAGCTCAACCTATCCATAGGTGACTAATATTTTTTCAGTTGTTTAGTTCTGACTTCAATTTTATAAAAAGTGTTTTATAAGTGCATTAACATAGTTGCTAAGTTTCTTTTCATAGATATATCCCCCAGGTATTTTATATTGCATACAACTATTTTTAATGGTAAGTATAAATGCTGATGATTTATGTGGATTTGTTTTGTATACTGTAGCTTTGCTAAAGTTGTTGGTTATTTCTATTCATTTTCTGGTTGATTCTTTAGGGTTCTCTAGGTATACTATCTTATCATCTGCAAAGAGTCAAAACTTTGTTGCCTCTTTTCCTATTCTAACACTTTCCTTGTATTTTTCTGCTCTTATTGTTATAAGCTAGCATTTCTAGTATATTTTTAAATAGTAGAGGTGATAATGAGAATCTTTTGTTTCACCCCCAATCTTATTGGAACAGGTTCTAATTTATCCCCATTATAAATAATACTTGGTGATGGTTTTAGATAGATAATATATATCATTTTAAGGAAAATTCCATTCATTACAATATTTTATAATATTTTTATAAAAAATGGATGTTTTATTTTGTCAAAATTGAGATAATCATGTGATTTCTATCGGTTTTGTTATTTATATGGTCAATTATTCTGATACTTTTCCTAATATTGAATCATCCCTCCTTTCCTGTTATAAAACCCAATTGGTTGTGGTTATGACCCTTATGATATAATACTCTGATATTCAACTTTTTCATTTTTGATACTGGTAATTTGGGTTTTTTTTAAATCAAGTTAATCAATTATTTATCTATTTTGTTTATTTTTTCATATAACCAGCTCCTTGTCTTATTTAATAGTTCAATGGTTCTTTTGCTTTCATTTTTATTAATCTCTCCTTTGATTTCCAGGATTTTAAATTTGGTGTTCAATTGATTTCAAAATTTATTCTTTTTCTAGTTGTTTTTTAATTGCAAGCTGAATACATTGGTCTACTCTTTATTTTATTAATGTAAGCATTTAGAGATATACATTTTCCCCTGAGGATAACTTTAGCTATCACTCATAAATTCTGGTATGTAGTCTCTCTTTTGTCATTCCTATGATTTGCTTTTTTACTCAATTATTCTTTAGGATAAGATTATTTAGTTTCTAATTAATTTAGTCTTTCTTTTTGCTGCCCATCATTGAATGTAATTTGATTGTATGATAGTCTCAAAATGATGTATTCGATGCATCTACTTTTCTATATTTGCCTGTAAAGTTTTTATGTCCTATTATATGGTCAATTTTTGTGAACATGCAAAAGTTATATTCTTTTCTCTTCCCATTCATTTTCTTCAGAGGTCTATGATATAAAATTTGTCTAATGTTCTATTTACCTCCCTAACTTACTTCTCATTTATTTTTGGGGTGGATTTATCTACTTCTTGGAGGAGAATATTAAGATCCCCTACTACCAACATTTTACTACTGATTTCCTCCTATAACTCATGTAACTTCTCCTTTAGGAATTTGGATGCTATGCCATTTGATACATATATGTTTAGTATTGATGTTATTTCATTGTCTATGATACCACTTATTAAGATATAATATTCTTCCTAGTCTCTTTTGTTTAGATCATTTTTTACTTTTTCATTGTCTGAGTTAATGATAGTTACCCCTGATTTTTTTGTTTGCTTTAGCTGAGGCATAGTACATTCTACTCTTGCCCCTTTTACTCTGTGTCTGTCTCCTTGCTTTAAGTGTTCTTCTGGTAGACAGTATATTGTGTGATTCTGGTTTTTAATTCTTTCTGCTATCCTTTTCCATTTTAAGAGTGAATCCATTCCATTCACATTCATAGTTATGATTATTAATTGGGTGTTTCCCTCTATATTATTTTCTCCATTTACCTTTCTCTCTCTTTCCCTCCTTTGATCCATTCCTTGTTCATAGAAGTTTTGATTTGACTCATCATCTCCCCCTCTGTTTCTTAAGGTTCTTCTTTGCTCCTGGGAGTAAAGGGGGCACTATTTCAAACTTACAGTAGACCTGGCTGCATTTGTTTCCCACTATTTGTCTATTGAGGGGGTGGCTCTGCTGGTTTGCTTAGGGAGACTTGTAGTTGTTTTTTCCAGCTGCATTTTGTATCTCATGCTGTGGGTTCTACTGTTATCTTATGAACTGGGTTGGTCTCCAACCTCTTGCTTCACTACTGCCTCAAGTTGCTTGGGCTGGGTCCATCCCCTCCTCTGCCACTTTCTTGCCTGAAGCACTCTGTAGCTTCGTGGATTCATCCCACATGGAAGTATGTTGGTTTTGTGTCCTTTCTTCTATTATCGTTGCTAAGTTGTATAGGACAAGGCAGTCCCCCACTCTGCCACTTCATTGCCTCAGGAGCTAGGTCACCATGTGAAAGTGAATTTATGTCATGTCTTCTCTGCCTTCATTACTCTTGCCAAGTGTCTTAGGTTGAGCTGATACTCCACCCCAACCACATATCCCACCACTGTTTCACTTTGCTGCCTCAGGCCACATGGAAGGAGGACATTTGTCTCATGCTCACACTATGTTTACCACCTCTTACCATGTGGCTTAGGCTCTCTTGGTTCTCCCTAACCAGCCCTGTATCTTTGCCACTGTCCTGCCTCAGGCCATGTTGAAGTGGATTGGTCTCACACCATATTCCAAGATAAAATCAAAATGAATAAATCATTTAGACATAGAGTGACATCATAAAGTAAATTAGAGGAGTGTAGACAAAATGTACCAGTACAATCTATACATAAGGGAAGAATTTATGACAAAATGACAGGGAGGATCATGGGAAGTAAAATAGATAGTTAGATAGTTTTCACTACATGAATTTAAAGAGGTTTTTCACAAAAAACTAATTTACTCAAAATTTGAAGGAAACCAGAAAACTGAGGGGAAATGTTCACAGTAAATTTCTCTAATAAAGATCTCATTTATCAAATCTATATGGAACTGAGTAAAATTTATAAAAAGATGAACCATTACCCAATTGATAAATGATTAAAGAACACCAACAAGCAATTTTTAGGAAAAGTCAAATATCAATGGTCACATTAAAATGCTCTAAATCACTTTAATTATAAAAATGCAAATTAAAACAACTCTGAGGAAACTGCCACCTCACAACTATTCTATCTAACATGATAGAAAGGGGAAACAATTGCTAGAGGAGATGTGGAAAAATTGGGACCCAAAAAACACTGTTAATGCAGTTGTAAACTGGAGAGCAATTCAAAACTAACAGCAAAGAGCTATAGAACTGTGCATACCTTTTGACCCATCACCACCACTAGGTCTGTATCCCAAAGAGGTCATAGAAAAGGGATAATAACTTACATGAACAAAAATATTTATAGCAGCTGTTCTTTTTTGTAGTGGCAAAGAATTGGAAATTAAAGGGATGCCCATCAATTAGAGAATGAATGACTGAAGAAGATGCAGTATATGATTGTGATGGAATATTATTGTATTTTAAGAAATGATGAAGGAGACGGTTTCAGAAAAACCTGGGAAGATTTATATGAACTGATGCAGAGTGAAGTGTGTAGAACCAGGACAATATTGTATACAGAAAAAGCAATATTGTAAGGGAGATCAAATATAATCAAGACAACATTCCAAGAAAATTCCAAAGGACCCATCATGAAATATGCTTATCTACCTCCAGAAAAAACTGATGAAGTCTCAGTGTCTAACTTTTTTAAACTTTGTATTTTCTTGTTTTTTTCTTTTGCAAAAAGGCTAATATGTAAATATGTTTTGAATGACTTCACATGTATAAACAATATAATGCTTGCTTTCTCAAAGGGTAGGGGGTAGACATTGAGAGAGAGTATTTGGAACCTCAAATTTCTAAAAGTGAATGTTATAATATTTATGTCAATGTGAAATATTTAATGAAATATAAATTACATATATGTATATACACACAAATATATATGCTACCACTTTCTAGAGACCTTCTGTGACATCCTCATCTGTTCATCTATCAGATTCTTCCCCATTAAAAAGACAAACTCACTTTTATTTTGCTTATATTCATACAGATATGTTTTCTCCCTGAGTAGAATGTAGGTTCCTTGAGGTCAGGGACCATTTCATTTTGGTCTTCATGTCCCTAAGCTAATTGCTGCTACCTAGTAGGCACTTTTTAAATTGCTGTTGATGCATTGATTGGTTAGATTACATCCCAGACCCCAACTTAATTATCCTTTCTTTTTTTTCAGTTCCTTAACTGATCACTGTGCTTAATCCTCTTTTTATCACATCAATTTTTAGTTACAGATTGCCTCAAAAAAAGTTATGAATAGCATATTCATTCAAAACAGTTCCCTTCACTATATTTTTTCTTTTCTTCATTTATTAATGAAATTTGATGTCACAAACCTGTCCAAACTTTCACTTCTAAGAGACTTCTTTGACTTTAAAACACCTTCTCTCCCTTTTCTTACCTAAATGATCCGCAACTTAATTCTTTTCTCCTCACCATCTTATATATACCCTCACTTCTTTTTTAATAATATTTCAGGGAAATCTATTTAAAATCTTGAACTGAAAGTAAAAATACCATGCTTTTTGTGGTTTTATGAAAATAGCTGTTCTTCAAAGCTCAGTGATATGGGTTTCTCATCATATTATTCCTATCCATTTATCTTTGCCCTCCCTTTTTATATCACTTAAATTATGAATACCTTAAAATTCTATTTTCTTAGACTTAATTTTTTTCTCTTGCTTCACAACTAGATTTTTTTAAACCCTTATACTTCGGTGTATTGTCTCATAGGTGGAAGATTGGTAAGGGTGGGCAATGGGGGTCAAGTGACTTGCCCAGGGTCACACAGCTGGGAAGTGGCTGAGGCCGGGTTTGAACCTTGGACCTCCTGTCTCTAGGCCTGACTCTCACTCCACTGAGCTACCCAGCTGCCCCTTCACATCAAGATTTTTTACTTCATTCTATTTATAATGCATTTTATTGAATAATGTTCTTAATTCACTATTTTCCTCTTTAAACAAAAGGTTTTTAAATGGTGACCTAAATAGCAGTTGAAGGAAGGAGGAAGAGAACTGGGTTTTCCTATATCAACTAAACTAAAGTTGCAACAACTACTTATAGGCCTAGTTCCACTACTGATTGGTGTAGGAATTTTTGATACACTTTGATTCCATCCTGGAATTCTTTACTCCTCAGGCACCTTTGTGCTTCCCAACTCCCAGTGGCTCTCCATATTAGTGCTAGACTAATTTGGACCAACTGATCTGATTGGTATAGAACACAAATTCAAAACCCCTAAGTTTAATCAATTTCCCAGTTTCAGCCCCCATTCCTATTACAATGATTATAGGTATATACCACCAGACTCATCCCTAAAGTGAATGTTAAAAATATAAAATACTTATCCCCCAAAATGTAATTAATTTATATATGTTATATGATATATGATATATTATATAAATATTCAATGAAAACATTGGAAGAAGAATTCAGGATTCATCAAAACCTTCTAGAACAACTGGAAAACAACATGGCAGAAACTAGGCATAGACTAGTACCTCTTGCCATATATCAGTTTACAAAGTAACTCAATCATTTTGTAAAGTTCTAAATTTTAAGAAACTTTTTCTTACATAAAGACAAATGTTTCCCCTTTGAAAATTATAGTTCCAATTTTCCCTTCTAATATAATATAAAAAAGCCAAATCCCTTTTATTTGTAACATGTTTTCAAATACTTGAAAATAACTAGCATAACATCATTATTTTCTTATATGGCCCCTTATTTAGAATGAATATATGTGTGGCTTTAAATTATTGTTTACATGATCAATTTCAACTTCATCACTTTCCTTTGAAAAACTCCTGTTCCATATAATCAAAGAACTTCAGGGTTAGAAAGCATTTCAGTACCCACAGAGTCCAAACTACATCTGAAAGAGAAGCCTGTACTCAACATATCTGATAAATGGTCCCTAGCCATTGCTTGAAGGACTCCATTAAGCAGAAACCAACTACCTATCTCTTTTCAGTTTAGAATTGAAAAAAATAAAAGTTTTAGAACTGTAAATGTTCTCAAATGACATCAAAATGCTCTTGATTTATATGGCAGTAAAGTGAATCACAAAGAGCTTGAATTAATTAATGAAAATCAGACTGATAGGAATTGGCAGCAGAAGTCTTCAAAACCAGGATTCAAATCCAGGTCTTTGTTAGCTGCAAATCAACTGAAATTAAAATCTCTCTGTGCTGCCATTGTTTCTTCACCTTCTCTTTGGAACCAAGTGGGAAAATCTAATTACTTCTCCTCATTACAGACTTTCAGCTACTTGAAGACAGCCATTCTCTATTCCCTCCCCCAAAACACAGCATAATCTATTTTTTCTGACCAAACACTGTCAATCATTCCAAATGATCTTCATAGATCATATTCTCCAGATTTTTCACTATGATGTTTGCCCTCTTTTGCAAGCTCTTATATTTATATGCATCAACAATGAATTAGTTTGTATTTCCCCTCAGGTTCTTTAACATTTTCATTTTCATTTATTTCAATTTCTGTCAGTCTGATTGGCATAAGGTAGAATAAAATAATTATATTATTTTCATTTTCTAATTATTGATCATTTGGAAGCAAAACAATAACAAAATAATAAGCATAAAGATTTTTGATATTTATCATTTGGGTAATTATTCTTATAAATTTGAATCAGTTCCTCATTTGACTTAGGAATAAGACCCTTGTCAGAGAAACTTTCTACAAAGAGTTTTCCCCAGTTATTTGATTCCTTTATAACTTTAGTCACATTCATTTTTTTGTGCAAACTTTTAAAATTGTATATAATCAGAATTATCCTTTTTATCCTCTGTATCTCTTATTATTTAAAAATATTTTCTCTGTCAGTAATTTCTATCTCACTCCTCAAATTTTTATGGTGCTTTTATTAGAAGTTTATCTTGGAATATAGTATGAGCTGTTGATTTATACCTAGCTTTTTTTTTTACATGCTTTTCATTTTTCCTAGAAGTTACTGTCAAATTTTGAGTTCTTATATAAGTAGCCCTCGTCTTTGCATTTAGAAAACATTAAACTAGAGCATTGGTTCCTGTATATTTCATAAAAAGAATAGCAATGCAGATGTGCCAAAATCGGCAGACAAAAGGCCAAAACCAGATCATGGTTTCCAGAGTTATTGCATAATGCCAAAGTCTGATGAACAATTAAAGATGAGCTAAACAAAGAGAAATATTTGACTTCACAGATATCCTTGAACTTTGCTGATTTGTAAATTACCTTAATTTATGAATTTCCTTCCTTTCTCCCTCTCTCAGCAAACTACCCTTTATAAAAAATAACAAAAAAGAGAAAAAAATTAGTTCAGCAAAAACAACCAAAATATTAACTGTATCTAGGACTATAGAAAATATTATATATTCAGTTATCTCTATAAATAGTACATTCACACCCCCAGAAACACACATAACTGATAAATCTGCCCTAGAAAGATTTTGCCTTTATCTTGGTTTTCATGATAATTCCTAGCTATCTTCATAATCAGTGGTCTCCACTTGAACTTGTACTTCTTCCTTACAAGAAAACTGGATTCTTTTCCTTCTCACCTTCTCAACTCACCTTTATCTATTATCTTCTCTCATTAGAATGTAAGTTTCTGTAGGACAAAAAATATATTATTTTCTGATATTTTCTTCTAATCATTTGATACATTGTTTTCTTGACACTCCATTCCAAATCAGTTTATGAAAGTTTCCCATCATTTATTTCTATTTGTGCAATGTTCCATTACATTCCTATATCATATTTTTATCAATTCCCTATTCAATGAATATAAATGTTGTTTCTAATTGCCATTACTAAAAAGATGTTGCCATAAACATTTTTGTATATGGAATCTTTATTTTTATACCTCCTTGGGGTATAGTTGGCCTAAAATTTTATGAGAAATGTTATTCCAGAAGGGATGGGAACCTTTTAAAAAAAGAAACTATCAAAATATAAAAGGAGGAAAATATGAATAGACAGAAAGGAGGGAGATGACTGGGTCCTGTGTTTATGCACAGGGAACAGACCAACCAACTTAGATATTTAAAAAGCTTATAGAGAAAATGGGAGCAAGGACAGGTAATGGAAAATAAATACAAAAGTGTAACAGTCCTGAAAGAATAGCATCAGAAGAGCTAAAAATGAATAAGCTTATGTTGACAAGGATAGATAAAGACAGCAAAAATAATTTTTATTCATATTCAGAGAAAAGTGGATCAAAAAGTTGATGTGACTAATCACTGCTTAGCATAGAAGAGAAAATGATAACGACTTAGAGAAAGGTAACAGAACTGTTGAACTCTTCTTTTGCTTCCAATTTCTCTGCCAATGAATAGGATCTTTGGATTAGGAAGGACAAAACACAAAATTTTTATAAGAATTTAAACTGAGATATGTAAGGCAAGTATGAGAACTCCTAGTTATACTTCGAGTCATAAGACCTACATTAATTAGATCTTAGAGTACTATTACAGGAACTGGATGATTTGATTCGATTGTTAAAATTCTTTCAGTGGTCTTAAAAATAATGTGGAGAACAGAATTGGTGAAGGGTAAAGCGTGCCCTGATTTTTAAAAAAAGAGGGAAGATTAAAGACTGGGAAATATAAGTCAGTGGCTTTGATGATTCCTGGCAAAATTACAGAATGTATTATTAAAAGAATGCCAATGAACTTCCACAAAAAAAAGTTAGTGATCACAAAAAGGTAATAGATTAAAATTATAAGGTTAGTTGCCTATTTAGAGCTCAAAGAGATGTCAGAGGTGTTAAAGTCCAATCCCTTTATTTTGTATTTGGGGAAACTGAGGTCCAAAAAGATTAAGCAACTTTCCCAAAATGTTAGAATAGAGAAATTAATTCGCATCTTCTGACTCCAAATCCAACACATTTTCTATTATACCACATTACTATAGGTAATATTTACCTAGATTTTAACCATACATTTGAGAAACTTTTTTTATCATAAACATAGAGATGCATAGCTGGATTGGTATATTGGTTTCAGAAATGCCTGAACCCAAGACTGTGAGATAACAACATAGAAGGCAATATATGTTAGTGCCCTCCAGGAATATGGGCTTTAATTTTTTTAATGACTTATATAAAGTCATTATGTATATGTGTATGTATATGTGTTAACATATACACATAAATATTATATACCTATAGCATCTGTATAAATTCATAAAGTATGCTTCTCAAATATAGATGTAACATCCTGTTACAATAGCGAGTTAATTGTATATTTAGGGACCAAAATCATGATACCTAAAGTCCAAATATCAATGTGGTTCTCTCCTCTTCAGCTTAAAGTACTTTGCTTTAAAATCTAAGGTCTGTGAATTTGGATGTTTATATGTGTATCTGACAGATATACATACATTCATACATCTAGATTCATCTATTTACATGTACACATACATAAATATAGTTTAACGCAATACACTATTCATATAATGTATTATATGGACTAGATCCATATATGCATATGCACATACTATAATTTAATATAATAGTCTTTCTTTGAAATTCTATTTCATTTTATGCATTGAAAACTTTATTTTGAGAAGGGTTTCTTAACCTTCATAAATAAATAAATAAATAAAACCAATAAAGAGATTCATGACACATACACTAAGGCTTAATAATCCCTATTTTTTAAAGCAGTTTATTTAATTTTCAGATATTATTTTGTCCCATTCTAATTCTTCTTCCTTTCTTTAATGATGAAGGAATCAAGAAAAATAAAACTCATTACCAATATGTGTGATCAATCAAAATAAGTTCCTATATTGGCCATATTCTATCCCTTCCATAACCCCCCCCCAAAAAAAAGCCTATATCTGCAATCTGATTCCATCTCCTCTCTATCTGAAGGTAGATATAGCATGTTTTTTCATATACCCTCTGGAATTGTGGTTAGTCATTTTGTTTATGAGTTGCTCAACTTCTCAAAAAATTTTTTTATCTTTATAGTATTGCTATTATGAACTATCCTGGTTTTGCTCACTTCACTTTGCATCACTTCATACAAGACTTCCCAGGTTTCTCTGAATCTATCTCCTTCATCTTTCTTAATAGAACAATTGCACTCCATTTACATTCAAGGATCAAAATTTGTTCAGCCATTCCTCAGTTAATTGATACCTCAGTTTGCTACCCCAAAAAAGAGCTGTCATGAATATTTCTGCAGTATGAATTCTTTTCATTTTTTTATCTCTTTGGAGTGTAAAAGCTAGTAAAGGTCAGTCAAAGCATATGCAGGTCAATAGCGTTTAGAGGTATATTTCCATATTGTTTTCCAGAATAATTAGAACAGAACATCTATTTTAGTTGACAATTTATATGTTCAGTTGCTTTGTGCTCCTAGTTAGGAAAATCCCTAATATTTAAACAGAGATTTCTGTCTCTAGCCAATTTTGTATTTATACTTAACTCTAGTTAATACTTTCCCTCTTTGTTGTTGACATAAAATTAAGTTTACTGTAACCATTTGGTTAATGAAACAGAAGATTATATTAAAGTGTTTATAGACAGCCAGTTGCTGAGAAAGTAAGTTAATGAAAGGAAAGAACTTTCTTTGAGACTTAAATTCCTAGAATCCCTGACTTACTATGCCTGTAGAGTTTGGGGTCTCCTTTGATATGTTTTCCTAACCAAATTCAGGCACGCTTCTACTCCTTTGTTGGGTATGATGTAGAACCTCAGAATCTCTCCTAATTCTGAATAAAAGCTTCCTTTCATAAAAGTCTAATAGTTCTAGGGACACCTCCGATGTGCAAAAGATAGAGTCAGGAAGAAGACCTGAGTTCAAATCCAGCCTCAAATAGTTTAGCTATATAACCCTGAGCAAATCACTTATAACTTCTGTTTGCCTCAGTTTCCTCAACTATAAAATGGGCATAATTATAGTACCTACTGGCGGAATTGTGAGTATCAAATGAGATAATCCTTATAATGTGCTTAGCACAGGGGCTGACACATAGTAGGTATTTACTAATGCTTATTTCCTTCCCTTCCCACTCTTAGAACGTGACTCAGACTATTTCAAAATAATTTTGATTCAAGAAGATATAGAGCCTCTGTTCACACTCTGTTCTGGGAAAAGCAACATAATAGCTACCTTCAAGGGCTCTTTGAAGCCCTTTCTTACTGAAGAGGGATTAAACTTTTCTGCTTGACCCTAGAGGGCAAAACTAAGAGTAATGTGGTAGAACTTAGAAAGAGGCTAAGGTAAGCTTAGTATTATAGTGAAAACTTGCCTAACAAGAGCCATACAAAAGGAGAATGGACTGCCTCTGAAGGCAATAAGTTACCCATTAATGGAAGTCTCAAAGCAAATCTCAAAGCAAAAATTGCTTTTTTTTTTTAAATTGATTACGAATGTGACAGAGGAAAATCTTGTTAGGGCATGAGATGGACTGGATAAGTTCTGAATTCCCCTTCTTTTCAGAAGCAGCATGATACATAGAGGATAGAATACTGGACTTGATGTCAAGAAGAACTGGGTTCAAATCCCATTTGTTTACAAGTTGTGTGACCTTGGGAGAGTCACTGAACCTCTGCCTTTCTCAGCTTCCTCATTGGTAAAATGAGGATAATAATAGCATCTACACTCCCAAGACTTTGGGGAGGATAAAATGAAATCACTGTAAAATTCTTTGCAAATTTTAAAGAGTTAGTCACAAATATAAATGCATTCGTGCTAGCTATTTATTTATGATATTGTTATTATTGTGACAAAGATGATTCTGATTAGCAACACTTATTCCTAGAAGTCATATGAGTTGTGACAATTTCCAAATGAATTCTGGAAAGAACAACATGCAAGAGTCTGACAGACAAAGAAAGGAGATCAACTCTGGAGAGTATAAGACTTAAATGGTGAATGACAAGGAGACAAAACCTTTTCTCCCAGCATGCCTTCAAAGGAAATTAGAAATCATAGTGCAAAGCAGTCACAAAAAGAAAATCATCAATTATATATAGAGTGTCCACCACAACAGAGGAGTTGATTAAATATCTGTTTTCTTGAGAGCTGCACTGCCTAGGTATGGATACTTGGATGGCCCCTACTGACAACGTTCCTCATCGGGCTTTTGAAGTCACAGAAGGTTCCCTTTCCCTGGTTCTTTCAACAGTTTGAGGGTCATGAAATTCCCCAGCATAATATGCTTATTCAGGTTTTTATATCTGCCCGCCTATTTTATTACCCTTTATAATGCATGGGAGGCAGGATCAGCTTGCAGCAGAACAAAGCTAATTACACCTTTCATTGCCTAAATATAGCATAATAACAGAGTGTCATTCAAGTGCAGCATTGAGCTGAGAAACCTCGTGGAGGCTGAGACAATGACAGACGTTATTCAGCTCTACCTGAATTGCAGTTGGAGCTGGCTGCAGGGATAAAAGTTACTAGAGAGAGCTAATAGGCAGGTCGCTACATAAACTTCAGCATCAGCCTGACTCCAGGGAAGAACACTTGTCTCATCAAACAAATCCTGCCTTCTTTTCTTCCTCTCCCCCAGCTTTTTTTTTCCCTCTCCTCAGTGAACTTCAAATACATTCTATGCAAAGGGGTTTGAAACTGAATAGAAACATCAGGTTTCAGAGACTTGGGCATGAGGTGGAGCAATTTATAGAATCAAAGAATCTCTTCGAGATTCTTGTGGGAAAGCAATATGGAAAGGAAGGAAAAAATGTCTCAGTATGGGATAGACCATACACTGTTTCCATCAGAGGGTCATTTGTCACTTGGGTTTAGGGCTTAAAGGTCCTCTTTTTTCTCCTTGTGGCAGCCTATTTTTCCTAGCCTTCCTCATAATTGTTATTTTCTGTTCTAGATCCATGAACATAGAATTTCTCTCTAATACATGATTTATTTGAGCCTTTGGAAGTGTCATTTTTATCAATTGACAATTGGTAATCTCTCTTGGTCAAAACAAAATCTATCCAAGGTATAAGCCTGCTTCTGTGGAACATGAATTAGATAGAATGTGTGATGTTTTTATACTGTTTGTTAGCTCTTTTTCCAAGATAATAATACTTTTGTCTTTTCCTCTTCTTCTGTCTCCCCAATGCCCCACTACAAAGAAAAAAATACTTGCCACTGAAACATTTTTATTTCCATTGCCCTGGGTTTGACTGACTCCCTCTATTCCTATATTCCCCTTCCTCCTCCTCCTCCCTTATTCTTCTCTTTTGTTCTTTCTAAAGCTTTGTAGTAATGCTCTGTGTTACTGCTTGTTAACACTCTTTAATGAGTAGCTTTAAAAGAAGTCAGGTAAGCAGAAAAAAATGAAGGATATGACCAAGCTAAGGACGAAAATCCCACCTGCAAAGGAGTCAGCCCTTTCCCCCATGATATTTCCATAATTGGAGACAAGACATTGAATTGCAATTACTGCCCTTTACTTGCTTTTCATGTGAATCAAGAAGACCAAAGGTCCCTGACCATCCATTCAAAGTCTGTGAGGCCTCTAGAAGCATTAGTTATAGCCAACATTTTTAACTGATTAATAGGAGTTACTTTAATATAAACGGTTTGTTCCATTTTGGATAAAAATAAAAGCAGCTTTTAATGAGAGAGAGAGAGAGAGAGAGAGAGAGAGAGAGAGAGAGAGAGAGAGCTGTCTCTTATA
>NC_058131.1:125362564-125398468 GCF_016433145.1 Gracilinanus agilis | reverse complement strand
GAGAGAGAGAGAGAGAGAGAGAGAGAGAGAGAGAGAGAGAGAGAGAGAGAGAGAGAAAGGGGGAGTGGATAAATTGAAGAGAGGACAGGGACCAGTAAAGGGACAGACAGAAAATTAATTGATGATAATTTGTCATCTGATAAAATGAAAATAAAAAATTAAATATGGCTTCAAATTTCACAGTAGTACCATTTTGAAAACTCTCCTATGAGTAATTGGAAAATTTCTTATATTCTTTGGTTTAAATTTCTCCAGTGAATTCAGGTATAACCAAAAAATCCAAAGAAAATTTCTGTCCTATAAATAGGACTTAAATTTTTTCTATTTCTTTTTACTCAAGGTAAGGATGTTTATTCCATATTTCCTCAGAGGATACTACCATTTTTCCAGTCACCCACATCAATGACATTGATATTATCCTCAATGCCTCACCCTTCTTTACTCAAAAGATTGTCAGACAGTTTTTATCCACTCATATGGCCACAACCTTAGTTTAAGACTATCATCTCATCTTCCCTGACCTAAGGCAAGAACTTCTAAATTTGTTTCCCTTCTTTCAATACATCCTCCACCTAAAGGCCCCAAAGCACAAATCTTCTTTGCTCAATAAAATTCAGTAACTCCTCGGTTCAAATTTTGTCCAATATAAACTTTCCAGATTTATTCTCCTTCCTAATTCTAAGTTCAGTTGAAATGACTGAAATATGCTCTACCTTTTAGAATCTCTTCCTCTCAATAACAATTGCTACAATAGACCTTCCTTAATCCTTTCCCCTAGCTGCTCTTGTTGCCTGCATCTTATATTTGCTATGCCTTTATGTGTTGATGTGTATACATCATGTGATGTTTCATTTTTGTCCTTAAATTCTCAGTGCCTGCTATAATACTTGATGTATATTATAAGATTAATTAAATGCTTGTTGATTGATGGATCAATTATTTGAAAAAATAATTTTGGAGACATGATGTATGCCTTATGGGTTTACTTGCCACAGTTGGCTTTTATCGACTACAAGAACTTTTGCAAGTAATGATAATTCTGAACAATGTAAGGATTTGCTTTCTGATTCAAAAGCTCTTCTAGGCCCTCTTTGCTTTTTCTCCTTTTCTTTTCCATGTCTTCTGCTTTTCCTGTTTTTACTAAACTTCATTGCTCCTCGTTGTCACCATGAGAGTTAGGGCTGAACAAATGAGAAGTGTTAGTATTCAGATCAATCAACCTGGCTCAAAAGCTCTGAAACAAAGTTTGATTATATAGTTGAAACTCAGTTCAAAATGAAG
This sequence comes from Gracilinanus agilis, assembly GCF_016433145.1. Taxonomy (NCBI): domain Eukaryota; kingdom Metazoa; phylum Chordata; class Mammalia; order Didelphimorphia; family Didelphidae; genus Gracilinanus; species Gracilinanus agilis. Next base: position 125,397,187 of record NC_058131.1, on the reverse strand, counting down.
TTTGAGGAATATGATCATTTCATTCATCCAGATTCTATGATAATTGGTAACACCAAGCCCCACTCCCCTCCTCAAACAAAAGTCTCATGTGCATATATGTCCACAGATTACTTACAGTAGATAATTAAGAAATGATTCGAACACTTCATTTTGCAAGTGTAAAAGTGTTTCATTATTCTTTCCAGTCTTTTATCCGGTATGGATTTTCTTTTTTAAAAGTGCCATACTATATAAAAGTAGAGAAAACTTACTTCACTGTGATGACACTTTATTATCACTGTCTCCTCCATAGCACTGAGTGCAGAGTCATCATTTTAATAAAAGATAATTTCCATTTACTGAAAAAAAGCCAAGGGAAAATTTATAAAGGGTAGTAACAATTTGAATTTTATGAGTATGGGAACGGTGAAATACGCCTTTTTCTGACAGCTATAAAAATATCCCATAATAAAAAAGGAGGAACTATAATTTGGTATTATATTTTTTGACATTAACAAAGCAACAGTATGGAAAAAATATGGTTGAAGTCATCAAGCAGCATTTCTCAGCATCATGTCACTGTTATGTAGGTTGCATTTGCCATTAATTGTTCAGACAGGTTGTAGGCTAATAAATATGCCTTGTTCCATAATGATAATGTGAATGTAGTCATTTCAAATACATATATATGTATAATTTTCCTAGAAAACAATATGAATGATGAAGAGATCATAGAATAGCAAATGAGGCCATTGAAACCAAGTGCTGATAGAAATATTATAAGCTGGCTTGGAATGTTGTTGGAAAGAGATCAGTTAAGATGTAATAGTTTTGTTTAACTTTCATTCTTGATACTAACATATGCATAGTGTATTTGCAAAATTGAAGCCTGTGCTACTCATAGAAATTGCTTAAGGAAATTTCTGGTTTAGTCTGCTAGTTCCAGGTGTCTTTATTTTTCTTGCAACATCAATGTTAAGTGTAGGGCACTTAGGACAATCAACTCACATATCAAAGAGACTACCCTCTCTTTAGTGCTCCTAGATGGGAAATTCTGTGTTCATAATTGAAAAGGGAACTTGCAGCACATAACTTAGGTCTGCAAAAATTAGAATGAACCTTTGATCTAAATGGAGTGTGAAAATATAGCTACACTCAAGAAACTGAACTGAATAACTATGGAACTCACAATAATGTTCCTTTCACCATTGTAGACAAATCTTGTTATTGTAAAGTACTCATCAGATGGAATAATATCCAGCATCACTCTAGATTTCAATTATGTTCACAATGCACCATTTGAATCTAAAATAAAGAAATAAAGGCTTCATCCTTTTAACATATTTGTGAAGATTTTTTTAAGCAGAAAAAAAGCTATGTCTGAAAGAGATTTTTACATCAAGGCTACGAGTCCTGATAAACGTGAAAACACAGTAAAGGACAGTTAGGCCTTGTTTTTAACTAGAACTCTCACTTTCTAAGATCATTGTTGTTGTTCAGTCATTTTTTTTCAGTTGTGTCTAACTCTTTGTAACCCTATTTGAGATTTTCTTTGCAAAGATACTAGACTCATTTGCCATTTCCTTCTCCAGTTCATTTTTAGACATAAGGAAACTGAGAAAAATAAGGTTAAGTGACCTGCCTAAGATCACACAATTACTAACTATCAGAGGCTAGATTTGAATTCAAGAAGATGTGTCTTCCTTTCTGCAGATTTGGTGCTTCATCCCCTGTACCACATAGCTGCCCCTCTCCCCCAAGATCATAACATCACATAATTTAGAGCTAGAATTAGCCAGAAGATTTTTCTTAAATTTGTTTTAATCAGAAAGAAACACCTTGAAAAGTAACTAACAGGGATTTTGAGAGGTTAAAACAAATTCCAGGTGATACCTTGAGATCAATACACCTTCGGTCTCTATACTTCTTGTCTAGTTATATCTGTATTCTCATACTTAAAAAAATAATGATGTCAATGTTCATTAAGATAGTCATGAGATCTTGTTCCATAGACTATTTCCTAAAGTCTAGTCAATAAGTTAATTTTAGATTTTCCACAAGGGTTAAACAAAAAAAAAGTCATATGTATGTATGTTTTAAAGAATTTTAGCTAACCAGTAAATTCAATTATCCCATACCCTGAACATTCTGGTTAATCAGGGTTTGATAAAAATAGTGTTTCACTATTTCCTGAGCTAAGTAGCTCTGAAATACCAACTGTGTACTCCCTAAATTACAAGGTGTCCTTAAACCACAATGCAGTACAGTGCACACAGTCTTTGAGGTGCCTCAGATACAGAAAAGAGAGTGCCACCAAGGTCTTATAGCAATAGTCACTGACCTCACCAAACAACAGGACATTAGTAGCAAACCTAAATGGCTCAAGATTACTACCCCACTTTGCTTCCATTTTGGGCAGTCTGCATTGAATTTCTTAACTGTTTCGGCCAAGCCCATCAGGGAGGAAAAAGCATCAGAAGCATTAGGAAAATAGGTGTCATATATAAGACTCTTTAGCTCTCTCCTGATTATAAAGCTCTTCAAAATATCTTGCTTTCATCTCAAAGTCTACACAAATTTCTTAGATGGTCTTTAAGTACTGAACTTAAAGGAATTCATCTTTGCTCCAGATGAACAGAACCCCATAGCCCTATAATGAAAACATTCTGTGGCTTTTTAGTAGGTCCCTGAGTTCTGTAAGATCACTATCAGAGGAGGTGTGAAAGGGTTTTGGTTTAGGGGAATGGAATTACAGTATTTAATAAAGTCCCCTAGTGGTGGAGTTTGACACCTTAAATGAGTGGAAGGACCTTGGCTCTTCATGAAGCCAGGAAATAACAAGGAAGCCCTAAAGGGATTGGGATGTCTAGTAAGTGTGAGGTGTATTTGCCTTTGATGGCTGAGGGTAAACTAGAGCATCAGAGTTCCAGAGCTGTTTCCTAGACACCCTTCTGCTTCCTCCTTGGCAGTCATTCTACTCCTCCATTGCTCATTTCCCGTGCATGTTATCTGTTTCCATCACAACTGCTGCTGTTTTGTCTACTGATGAACTGACCTCTCCCATTCCACCACCATCTAGGCCATTCATTACTAGATGAGCTGTATTTTCATAGCAAATCCCACATCTCTGAAAAGTTCCCTCGCTGGGGAGTCAAACCCTTGCAGGAAGGGAAACCCTCAAAAAATACATGCTGGCTAAGCAACCGATCAACAGTGACAGCACCTTTCTGAGACCTCTGTATGTTGGAGCCCTTTAATGTCACTTGCTGAATGACATTAAGAGTCAAAGGGGAAGTGGAAGATGCTAGTGGAAAGGTATACAACAGGCACTAAAATTTCAGGGTAAAGGTCCTGAAATAGTTGTTTCATCCCTCATTTTTTTTTAACCTAGCTCCATATGCCTGGTAAAGACAGATTTTTCAATTAAACTGGGAATGTTTGTTCTAATACTTTACATATGAAAAAATGAGCAGACAGTTTATCCAGATTTATTAAGGAAATCAGATACAAATGGGACTTTAAATATAAATTTATTGTTCACATTTATCACATATTTCCACAAATAAAAATTATGGTTGTCTCAAAGTAAATATTCCCGCCTCCTTTTAAAAGGAAGAAAAAAAAAGGATTGATAAAGTCTCCACCATGTGAATAAAAATAGTGTAAGCTCAAGAAAGATCTGTCATAATATAAATTATAACACACATGGAATACATTTCCCATCGAAGACAATATTTCTTTCTTACACAAATGTTGCACTCCTCCATTGAAGTGAAAGGAAGTTCATGAAGGTTGACAAAACAAAGTGGCCCATTTTTTAACACTGTACAGAACAAAGTGTATTCTGCTGCCAATTACCCTTAACTGCAAATGACTACAACATCTCAGGGACACAGCCAAGGGTCATGGGTGGTATGTGAGCTCCCCCAAGGGAAAAAAAAGCATGAAGTGACATTCGCACTTCAAATATACTTCTACCACTGAAGGGGGATGTGGGGGTGAGAGCAAAGGTGGAGAAAAAGGCAGGCAGGATAAAAGATAAATTGTATTTCAGCAAATTTTCCGTTTCTAAGACACAGAAACAACAAAACCCAATTGGAAACCAATGTGAACCTAACTTGGAATGTCTGATTGGGTCTATAGTAGGGAAATAATATTGGTTTAGTTCTACTTGGTTTTGTTTATAAAATTCAATAAAACCCAATAATCTATATTGGTTCAGCACTTATTATATCTCTACAATGCCATTACAACCAAAGAAAAATGAAAAATTCTATCAACCTGTTTAGCCCATTTGAATTAAAGGAGTTTGGCACGTTATTTTTTTCTTAATTTAAATAGTTTAATGTTCTAGTGTTGCGTGCGTATAATTTACAGTAGGGCTATGTTAAATGGAGGTTTTTTAAAATAATAAATTATTTTAGCTCTATAAGCAGCAACAAACAGGTGAGTTTATAGCCCTTGTATTATCTAGCTTCTAAAAAAGCTATTTCTCTTAAAAATCAAAATTAAATACTATCATCTCCAAGAAAATTTTGCAAACTACCCCCATCTCCCAGTTTCTAGTTACCTCCCTTCCAAAAACAAACTTGTATTTCTTTCAGATATAATCTGTTTTTATCAATGTTCATCTTCCTCCATTAGAATATAAGCTCTATGAGGAAGAGAACGATTTCATTTTCCTCTTTGTTACTCTAGTATTATTTAATACATTGCTTAGAACTTAGTAGAACCTTAATAAATTCTTATTGATGGACTGGATTCATTCTAAAATGATAATGTCATGATATGTCATATTTGGGACTATTTTATAAGAATACTTAAGCTAGATGCTATATTACATTTAATGTTGAAGCCATGTGTTTTTATGTGTCTCTCATGGTGAATGATCTGATTTCATTGCCTCAGCTTGAAAAGTATAGAAATGAGGCACTTTTTAAATTGACCAGAGGAAAAGCCTGTGTAGACAAATGCTAATTGAACAATTTCCCTTCATATCTTCAAATAGAAAACTTAACATCACAAATGCTATTACCTAAAGCTATTTTATGTGATTTTCCTAATTTAGCCAATGTTTTCAATTTAGTGGAAATAATTTAGTGTATCTACTCATGTGCACACACATACATTTGTATATATACACATATATTCACATATTAGTTAGTATTTATATAGTGTTTTAAAGTCTGCAAAGCATTTTATAAATAATATCTCACTTTATCCTCATGACCCTGGAGGGGAAAGTGGTTAAGTGACTCGTCCACTAACACACAGTTAATAAGGGTCTGTTTCCTGACTCAAAGTCCAGAGCTCTAGCCAGTACACATGAAATACACAGGCTGGCAGTTTGCATGAATAAATGCGTGTATATACATACATGTATACAAGGAATTTGACCCTTTATTTTTTGTTAATTTTAGTACTAAAATATTAAATTAAAGTAGCAAATAAAGTTAATTTAAATAGTCATACATATATAAGCACATATATAAGGAGTTTGACTCTTTATTTTTTGTTAATTTAAATAAAGTAGTCTTTAGTGTTAAAGTAGTAAATTAAAGTAGTAAATAAAATTAATTTAAATAAAGGAGTCGTACACACACATATAAGGAGTTTGACTTTATTTTTTGTTAATTTAAATCAAGTAGTCTTTAGTACTAAAGTAGTAAATTAATGTAGTAAATAAAGTTAATTTAAATAAAGTAGTCATACATATATATACACAAACACACATATATAAGGAGTTTGACCCTTTATTTTTTGTTAATTTAAAGTAGTCTTTAGTACTAAAGTAGTAAATAAAGTTAATTTAAATAAAGTAGTCATACATAATTATGTATATATGAATATGAATATATGTGTATATAAACACATACTTACCTGATGTTTGTATATTTAAATGAATCATGTGCATATGTATACATTGGTGTCCATATATGTGCCTGAGCCCCCAGAAATGCATGTTTTAGCAAAATATATATTGCTCATGCCAGTACATACAAATACACACATGAATAAGTATTTCATGCAAACATAGGTGTGCATGCATCTGTATTAACGTGTACCTATGAGCTGGTGTCTCCCCTTGAGAGAGCACTAGACTTTGAGGCAAATCTAGCTTCCGATACTAGGTGTGTGTATGTGTATTTATATTAGATATAGTCTAGTGTATATATACAGTAAGATTATATTTATATGCAGCCTATATGTTTATAATGTTATTGTGGTTCAGTCATTTTTTACTTATGTCTGACTCTTCACGACCCCACTGGGGGTTTTCTTGGCAAAGATACTGGCATAGTTTGCCATTTCCCTCTCCAGTTCATTTTACAGATGAGGAAACTAAGGCAAAAGGGTGACGTGATTTACCCAGTAAGCTAGTAAACTATTAGTTGTCTGAGCCCAGATTAGAACTCAGGAAGATAAATCTTCTAACTTCGGGCTGGCATGCAATCTACTTTTTTTATCAACACGCGTATAATATAGAACACATCTATAAATAAAATGCCCATGCATGGATATATGCCCATATGGGCATGCATGCATTCGTAGATGCATTTCTCTTCCATTTAGCAAATCCTGAAATCCAGCCTTTTGATATATGGTGCTCTGGTCCAAATGTTTTCAAAAGAATTAATATTCCAATTATGTCCTTCATAAAGAGAGTCAACACAGAACATTTCCAGACTAACATGCTGCTGAGTCGGAGGTCTGGATTGTGTCACCCTATGTAGGGGTGAAACACTGGAAATAATTCCATTAGCTGAGAGGCAGCAAAAATAGGAACAGAAAGGAAAAGGTGTCAGAGGTACAATAGCGCTGGGTTCACTTTCCGCTTCAGTTTAAACAAGTATAACCCTCACAGAAAAAAAAAAAAAATCTGACAAACTTCATAGAGACTTCCAGGAGCCCAGTGGTCCTACTTATCCCATTAGTTAGTTAACACCCTTCCCTGGCCTGCTGCTGCTTGTAATGGATATATTCTCCATTCAACAGATTTTGTAGATCCTGCTCACATTTCACCAGCTGCCTCCAATCAAACGTACACAATCCTAGAGAGAGGACAGTCACATGAATTTTTTTTTTTTCTGAGATTCAAATACCGTGTTCCAAAGACTATCACTTCTCATGTGGAGACTGCAACCACTCTGTGCCTTGGTGATAAACCATCCTAGGGAGTTGCTTTAGTTGGAAATTTTCACCACTTGGTAGTCAGTTTTGCAGGAGCCTCTCAGAACTCAACCAAAGGAATCCTTGAATAATATTCATGTTCTCATTCAGGAGCCAGGTAACAAGAGTGGATAGAATGCTGAATTTGGAGTCTGGTAGGGCTTGAGTACAAATCCTGTCTCAGATATTTACTATTTGTGTGACTGTGAACCAGACTCTTAGCCAATGCCTTCCTCAATTTTTCCTTCTGTAAGATAGAGATAGCAATAGGATTTACCTCCATAAAGATAAATCCAGATAATATATTAAAACATTTTGTAAATTTTAAAGCATTAAAGCATTATATAACTGTTCATTATTATTATTATTAATTATTGCTGATGGTGTTGGTGATGATCACTGGGTTGGCACCTTGAAATTGTTAAGACCTACAAAGTTAATACCTATCTTTTTGGGAACTCAGGACAAAAGTGGAAAAATATAATAGTGATAATAATAAATGCCATTAGTTTATAATTGATCGAAGCTCCAAGGCATGCTGTGAGAAGGCTGACTTAAGGGATAGGTATAAGGTAGAGAAGAATTCAAGAAAATTCAGGAAGATTGAGGAAGTTCAAGACCAATGTGGTCAGCCAAATTGTAAGAGGGAAAATTTGTATTATAGATATATACATTTAAAGTGTGGCCGCCAGGAATCAACAATTCAGGTTGATTCCGTAATTAAATCAGACCCAAGTCAGCATCAGGTTGAGGAGTTTATTTACAATCTGGTAGGTAAAAAGTAGGAATAAAGAGAAAGGGAAAGGTTTTGGCCTGAACTGAGAGAGGGTAAAAAGGCTAAATAAATGGAGCTGTAAGCCACAAGGCCCAACAGCCAGATAGGCAGAGTTTGGAAGCGGCCCAGCTAGGCCAAGGAAGTCAGCCTAACTTACCCACGTGACAATACAGAGTGGAAGCAGCCTGAGGTCTCAGGAGATCCTTCAGCACCTAGTTGGAATCCGGAACCGCCTCCACAAGAAGTAAGTAACATACTTAAAGAGATAGTGTCCTTCCTCACTTCCCGTGGGTCCACCTCTAATTCAAATGGACAAATGGCAGCCTCTACACTGATTTGGACTGCCCAAAGGGCAGTCCCTTGTTCTTGATTTGCTACTCATTGTCATGTGTAGGTAACTCATCTCCCCTCCCCACTAAGGAAGGTGAAGATTACATCATTTCTAAGCCTAGGATGGGCAGATTTTTGACTATGAATGGGCTCCAGCTAATTCCATTTACACACATCTGAGCGTGATTCCCCAACAATAATACTAAACAAAAAAGATAAGGATAAAATATACAATTGTTTACTTTCTTTCACATCCATACTGCAAGTAGAAAGCTATAATAATGAAAGGAAGTAAGAAATACAGAAAATAAGAATGAAAGGATCTGATAAGTTATAAGAACAATTTCATTGAGATAAAAGAAATTTTTCCTGGATAATTCCTTATCCAATGGGGAAATGACATAAAATGTTAAATAAAAAATTCTACCACTAAATTTATGTAACTGAAAATTAGATTGAAAAATTTGACCACTGAAAATCCTTAATAACTTTTAAGATGATCAATAGATGGGGTCTAATATGAATGGAAATAATTCAATACAATAAACGATCTGGTATTGGCTAAGAAAAAGAATAGTGAATCAATGGAATAGATTGTGGACAAATGACTCTAGCAATCTAGTGTTTGATAAACCCAAAGATCCTAGCTTTTGGGATAAGAACTCTCCATTTGCTAAAAAATGCTGGGGAAACTAGGAAAGAGTATGACAGAAACTAGGTATAGACCAATAACTCACATCCTATACCAAAATAAACTCAAAATGGGTGTATGATTTAGATTTAAAGGATGATACTATAAGTAAGTTAAAGAATCATAGAATGTTTTGCCTGTCAGATTTATGTAGAAGGGAAGAATTGATAACTAAAGAAGAGACAGAAAACATTAAAAGATGTAAAATGAATAATTTTGACTATATTATATTTAAAAGTTTGTATACAAACAACACCAATGTAACCAAGATTAGAAGGGAAACAAGCTGGGGAAAATGTTCATTATAAATTTCTCTGATAAAAGTCCCATTTCTCAAATATATAGGAACTAAGTCAATTTTATAAGAATACAAGCCATTCACCAATTGACAAATGGCCAGAGGATACAAATAAGCAGTTTTTGGATGAAGAAATCAAAGTTATAAATACTCATATAAAAAAAGTTCTAAATCACTCAATTAGAAAAAATGAAAATTAAAACAACTCTGAGGTTCCACCTCACGCCTATCAGATTGGCCAAAAAACAGTAAAAAAAAAAAAAAAAAAAAAAAAACGATAAACGTTGGAGGGAAGTGGCAAAATTGAAACACTAATGCATTGTTGGTAGAGTTGTGAACTGTTGCAACCATTCTGGAGGACAATTTGGAACTATGCCAAAAGAGCTACAAAATATATCCTTTGATCCAGTAATACCAATTACCAAGTCTGTATCCAAAAGAGATAAAAAAAATGGGAGAAAGGATCTACTTGTATGAAAAGATTTGTAGTTGCTCTTTTTGTGGTGGCAAAGAATTGAAATTGAAGGGATGTCCATCATTTGGGGGATGGCTAAACAAATTGTGGTATATGATGGTGATGGAATACTATTGTGCTATAAGGAATGATGAACAGGAAGATTTCAGAAAGAGCTGCAAAGACCTTCATGAACTGATGCAGAGTGAAATAAACAAACCAGGAGAACATTGTAGACAGTATCAGCAATATTGTAGAAAGATCAACTGTGATAGACTTATCTACTATCAATAATACAATGATTCAGAATGGTTCTGAGGATCTTATGACAGAGAATGCTATCTAACTCCAGAGAAGGAACTGTGGGAGTTGGAAAGCATACAGTTTTACATTTTAGTTTATTTGGGTTCATATTTTGGGTTTTGTATGACTATTCTCTTACAAAAATGAACAATATGGAAATGTTTTTCATGATAATACAAGCATACCCCAGATCAAATTGCTTGCCAGCTCCAGGACCAGGGAGGGAAGGGAGGAAGAGAAAACAATTTAAACCATATAAATTTAGAAAACTTACATGGAAAATTATTACATGTAATTGGTAAAAATATCTTTATAATAAAAAAAATCAATACAATATAATAATGATCAAGTACTTATTGGAAATCTAACCTTGCTAAAGATATACTCAGTTAATGCTCAAGGTGAAAGAACAATTTATTATGGAAGATAGGATTACTGTTAATAAAATTCTAACTATTGAAGACTTAGGATAAGATAATAAAAGAAAACCAGTAAATGGCTAGTTTTCTAGGTCAGGTTAACTATTCAAATTTCATATGAAAAAATATTCATCTAATATAAGTAACAAAATTAATAAATCAATATAAAGGAGGGTGATTAACATTTTTGACAGTCTCATATAAATGTTAGTATTCCTAGTTTCTGTGGGATGCATTCTTTCCTATTTCTTATTTTCCATTCAAAGAGAAGAACAATTTTTAAGCAGCAGGAAATTAAAATTTTGACTTGGATTATGCTGAGTATTCAAATGGCTTTTAGTTAATTTAGTCCAATTCTCCAATTAATTTGTAAATTCATCAATGCAGATACTTGCTTTAATGATGCTAATCACAATCTACTCATGCTCACCCATGTTCTTATCAATCTTATGCCCACATTCTTATGAATGTCACCCTGTAAATTCATAACAAGTTGTCTACATTGTGTTCATGAGAATTTTGTTAACTAGATTATCATTTATTTCTGATTTCTGACAGTATATTTTTCTGATGACATAAGTTTAAAATCCTTTATTAAGTTCCTGTTATATGATGTTATATATCCTAAGTAATGGGATACAAAAAAGTGTTTTTTTTTATCCTTTCCCTTATGGAGCTCACATTTATGGTACATAAATAGGTACATACAAGATATATATAGGATAGATAGTTTTCTGGAATGAACCTGGCTCATTCTAGTCTTTTAGTAGTTTAGAATCAACATGAAATTATAGGTCATTCAAAAGTTAATTTAAAAAAGAGAGATTTACTTAGCCATAGAAGTGTATTCAACAAGGATAAGCAAAGAGGACACTTTGAGATGAGTAAGTAGGAAGTCTAGAAAGGTAGGAATGGTCTTCAAATGATAAGCAAATAATTTTATATTTTATCCTATATCACTAGGAACGTATACATGAGGAAAACCACTGGCATCTGAATGGAAGATGGATTGGAGTTAGAAGAGACCTGAGGCAGGAAGGCTGATTAGAAACCTATTGCAATAATCCAAGTGAGAGATGATGAGAACCCGCATGAGGATGACAGTTGTGTAAGTGAAAACAAGGGGGCATAGATGAGATGTGTTATGAAAGTAGAAATGATGAGATTTTTAAATAGATTGCCTATGTAGGATGAGTGAAAGTTCAGTGTTAAGGATGACACTAAGTTTACAAACCTGGGTAACTGGGAAGAGGGTGATTTCCTCAACAATGTTAGAGAAGGGGGATACTGAGTGACTTAGTGGATAGGGAGCCAAGCTTGGAAAGGGCAGATCCTGGGTTCAAATTTGGATTCAGACACTTCCTAGCTGTGTGATCCTGGGCAAGTCACTTAACCACTATTGATGAGTTTTTACCCCTCTTCTGCCTTGGAACCAATACTTAGTGTCAATTCTAAAACAGAAGGTAAGGGAAGGAAAGAAAGAAAAGCTAGGAAAAAAAGAAGAGTTTGTAAGGAAAGATAATGAGTTCTGTTGTGAGCATGTTGAGTGGAATATGCCTACAGAATATCCAGCTTGAGATAGCCAAACAGTAGGTGGTGATTTAAGAATTTAAGGTTGATATACAGATTTCAACTTCATTACATAGACTCTTTGGCATAGAGCTTGTAATGCAATCTGATGGAAACTTGTGAGATAGAGGAGAGGGAGAAGAAAAGACCCAAGTCAGTGCCTTGGGGAACAAGATGGTTAGTGGTCATGGCTTGTATGAAGATTCTTTAAAGTGATTAAGAATGAGTCCTCATCAGGTAGGAGGAGAAACAGCAAAGGGCAATGTCAAACCTAGAAGAGAAAAAATCTGGAAGTATAATGTGATCAAAGTTCCAAATGTTTCAGAAATATCAATCAACATGAATTAGGATTGAGAAAAGGCAACTGTATTTAGATAAAGGAAGATGTATGAGTGATTTAAAAAGAGGAGATAACAGACAACTCTTGGCAAATTGCTATAATTTTTTCAATGAAATATGTGGTAAGACTTTGAACTACACTGAGTATGTTTACTAATCTAGTGACTGTAAAGAAAGGACTTTGCAAAGCATTGTTGTTATTAAATCGTTTCAGTTGTGTCCAACCCTTTGTAACCCCATTTGCATTTTTCTTGGCAAAGATGCTAACGTGGTTTTTACCATTTCATTTTCCAGATCATTTTACAGATGAGGAATCTGAGTCAAACAGGGTTAAGTGACTTGCTCAGGGTCATCCAGCTAGTCAGTGTAGGATTTTTTGATTTGAATTCAGGTCTTCATGACTCTAGGCCTGATGCTATGGACCAAATGAACTGTGCCATCTAAATGCCAATTTTTAAGAATATTACTCGTAATAAAAATGAACTATTCTGCCTCCTGCATTGAAGGAGTTAAAATAGGGAGCCATTTAAGAATTTAATTTATAGATAAACCCAATGGTATTTAATTATTAAAATTTATATTAATACTAATTTCCAAGACTATTTTAAATCCCTTTCTATGTTGTAAGCCTCCATAAAAATAACTATTTTTCAGAAATGCTTTATTTCTTATTTTTCCTTATTTCTACCCTCTCCAGTGTGAAACTAACTATGCAGTAGACCTTTGTTTTAGCATTATGATTAAGTAATACCATTCTTCAAATTCCAATTCCAGTCCTATCTCTTTCATGAGAATGCCATGCCCCTTTCATTTTTTGGACTACTCCAGACTATCTTGACCACTTCATTATAGCACTTAGTAATAATAATAACGAACATAACTCTTAAAGGTGGTACTCATTTGAGTATTTTAATCACGTGTGCTAATTTGTATGCTAGTTAACTTCCCATTTTTATTTGTCATACTCCCAGCATGAGCATAAAAATTTTCAAAGGCAGGTGTCCTGTGTGCCATCAATTTTGGGTCTTTCTTTCCCTTTCTTCTCCAAGGCTTAAAGTGGTACTATGTATATCTTAGATACTCCATCAATATTTATTCAATTAAAGAGGCTTCCTGCTAGGGGAAATCGAGGCATGAAGTAGATTAAAAGCTCCTGGCTCATGTCATACAGCAACTCTCGCTTCCAAGATGCTGCTTCAGCCACCACTCAACCGCACTTCCCTCCTTATGAGATTCTTTTTTTAATAGAAAACTGCCAGCATTTTTAAAGGAAATTAAATTATCCAAATATGCTTCTGCAACATCAACAATCTCAATAGAAGCCTCAATAGCAAGGCAAGTCATAATGAATCTTTCAAAAGAAAATATGCCCCATAGTCAATGTATGTTTTTAATTCATCATTATCATCTGTATTGGAAGAACTGCAGCCTAGGGAGTGAAGAACCAAACATGTCAGTTTGAGTTTTTCATGCACTCAAGGGAAGGAGGTCATATAATTTTTCATATTATGCAATCATCATTTTAGTAGGTGAATTTTATTTATTTCCATCCATTATTATTCATGAGTAATATACAAACCCTGATTGCTCTGAATGCCACATTCAAATCAGATTTCCAATTATCAGGTAACTTTAACTTTTTTTTTTTAACCAAAGATTTCATTTCCCCCATCCTGAAAGCCTCCCTCTCTTCCCTGCTTCTTCCCTGCCCAAATTCCTATTGGCCAAACTTGGGTTTTCCCTAGCAGTGAAACACAACACTGAATTTGAAAGCTTCTCAGAAGCCTTTTAGGGGAAATGCTCAAACATCTGGTTGACATTTAATCTAGAAATGTCAGGCCTCAGCACTTCCAACCCAGTCTGACAGCTCTTTGGTTTGAGCAGCAGAAACATGCTTATTGAAAAAATAGAGGGAGGAGGTAGATCAGAGACTAAATATTACATTTGAAATATTTTTAAATAACTAGCAAAAGAACATTTACGGAAACTCATATGCATTCTTGATTTTAATCAGCATGTCATTGTAAAAGGCATTTCACCTTATGCCTAATTCTGACCAAAGTCTTCTGCCAGATAATATTATATTGTGGGAATTGAGGAAATAGGATGGATGTCATAATGGAAAGAGGGAGAGAGGTTGAAGGGAGGACAATACAAGGCGACTATCAACTTTTTGATTATTCCAATCTTAATAAGCATTTTGCTAAACAGGATTTTAATAATTTGGCAAAGAAGGGCATATGTGATGAATAACAGGACTGCTCTGAATCAAACCTGCTTTTCTAGCCTTATTTCAATATAATGTAGGGATTTTAAAGGATGCTTACTTTTATCAATGAAACTAATTTAAAGAAAAGCCAGGGATGCATTAACAGTCAAATTCTAGAAGTATAACTTTAAGAATTCATTTTAATGAGTACTTATTAAATCAATATCATATCCAGCTGAATTCTTTTTAGTGCAGCAGATTAGAATCTCTGTATATGTTCCTTGTTTATAAAAAAGCAGAAACATGTGGGTTTGCACACTCATCAATGCCCTTGAACACAAATTTAGGTCATGTCTCACCACATCTTCATCAAATTGCACTAGTATCCCGAAAACATTTGGATAAAAACAAAAGCCTCTAAAATATGTTCAAGAAGCCATAATCTATTTATATACACTAATGTATATCAAATTTAATGGACAGAAAATTAAGAAGAGCAGAGAGAGCTAATGGAACAGAACACATGGAACAGTAACTTCAGAGGAACCACAGTTAGGGCGATGATCCAGCAAGCACTCAGGAGGAGGGGCTAGACAGGTAGAAGGAAAACCAAGAAATATCCTCAATTCATTTGTCCCCTCATTCCAGACATTCAACACACTCTCTCTGTTTCTTCAGCACTTCAGTATTCTTAGTTTCATCCAGCTGAGGATTTCTACCAATGCAGAATTTGACCAGTCAAAAATCCCCTACAGCCTAAAGATATGTTTTAGGAAAACTACTCTCTAGTCATGCTCTCCCATCTTCTACTTGCAAAAGATTTTTGGAATCCAAGTATAAGATATTTCTTCATATTAAATTCCGTCTTGTTTGATTTGGCTAAGTGTACTAACTTGTGAAGAAGATCATTGTGAGTCCTGACTCTTTAAGCATGTTAATTACTCCTCCTACTTTTTTAATGACTGAAAATTTCATAAATCTACAATATTAAAGTCACTGATAAACATTTTAAACAGCACAAGAACAA
This sequence comes from Gracilinanus agilis, assembly GCF_016433145.1. Classification (NCBI taxonomy): domain Eukaryota; kingdom Metazoa; phylum Chordata; class Mammalia; order Didelphimorphia; family Didelphidae; genus Gracilinanus; species Gracilinanus agilis. The sequence continues at coordinate 125,381,624 of NC_058131.1, read as the reverse complement.
ACAGATCTCTATGGCACTCTACTGCTAACTCCCTTCCAAGATGACATGGAACCACTTACAACTACTCCTTTGGTCAGGCCATTGAATCGATTCAAAATGCACATAATTGTTCTGTCATCTAGGTCACCTGTTTCCATCTTTTCCACAAAAATGGCATTAGAGATTTTATCAAATGTGTTGCTAAAACATAGACTAACTCCAATTGCAACTTATCTACTCTAACAGCTTAATGTTGCTTTCAGAAAAGGAAATAAAGTTCTGGCATGACTTATTCTTGATGAAACCATGTGGATATTTTTGCTTTATTTGTTTTGTTTTTGTGTTTGCTTCTTCATTTTTAGATGTTCCTTGCCATTACTTCAATACTACATTATAGAACTTTACCAGGACTCAAAGCTAAGTTCACTGGAATATAGAGTAAATATGCATATTCCATTCTTTTCTTTTTTTGAAGGATTCCAAAAAGTCAAATTGCCTTCTAAATCTAAAGCATTGGAACAGTTAGATGGTAAGTTCTATAGACTTAAAGTCAGGAAGCTCTAAATTCAAATCTAGCCTTAGATGTTTACTACATATATGACCTTAGGCAATCTTTTAACCTCTCCACCTCCATTTACTCATCTGTAAAATGGGGATGATAATAATAATAATAATAATAATAATAATAGTGCCTATATCCCAGGGCCATGATAAGGATAAAATGAAATAATATTTGTAAGGGCTTTTGAAACTTTAAAGCCTTATGTAAATATTATTGCAATTATTATTATTACATATAGAGATTTGATTGAACAAAAGGATGAGAGTATCAATACTGTTTGGTTCTCACATAGCTTTCAGATTTATTTCCTTGATTTAATTCTACAATATATCCCTCTGAAAAAGTTAGGGAAGTATTAGTAGTCCTACTAGGGAAACTGAGACCTAATGATAGATAAATTAGTGGATATAGAACTGGAATCCTGATTTCCTGAATAACAATGACAATATTTCAAATTTCATAAAATTTTAATGTTGGCAAAAATTTTTCCTTTACAGAGCATTTCTGGTCAAAATAGGAAGTATCCATACCTTACTGCTACACACCAGCACAGCAACTTCTTGAAACTCTTCATTCCTAGCCATCACTGGTGATGCCATTTTTCTAACTATAATACCACTAGGTGGCTGTAGAGTATTTTGCCTGCCCAGCAATTTAGGACAGTCTTACTTGGGGATTTCCATACCTTAATAGCTTATTAACCCAAGAAGGAATCCATCTCCACTGCCTGTCTTGAGCCTACCTGGTTAATCGGGGTAGCAAAGAACAAAGCAAAAGAACAATGTTTAATACTGACAGAGCCTTCCATAAGCCATTACATCACACGAGAGTAACAGTGGTAAACTTTCATTTTGAAATGAAAGAGGTACTAGATTTGAAGTAAGGATATAGAATCATATCTTAACTTTGTAATTTGTTTGTGTGACTTTGAGCACCTTTTTTTCTACTCTCTGAGTCTTGGTTTCCTCATCTCAAAAATGAGTACACTTGGATTCGATTATTTCTGTGTTCCTTTATATTACTACACCTAGGATCCTATGGTTTGTTAAATAGCAATAAAGTCAATCTTCTTCTAAGACAAATCCTCATAAAATCTAATGCTTTGATCAACCAATGGAAAAAGCAATCTTTAACTTAATATTTAGCATGATTAATTTATTTTTAAATCTTTGTCTTTCACCTTGGAATCAATAGTAAGTATTATTTCAAAGGTAGAAGAGCAGTAAAGGCTAGGCATTTGGGGTTAAGTGACTTGCTTAGGCTCACATAGCTAGAAGATGTCTGAGGCTAGATTTGATCCCAGGACCTCCAGTCTCTAGAGCTAGCACTCTACCCACTGAGCCACCTAGTGGCCCTCCTCCCATTTTTAAACCCTGACCTTCTGTTTAGATTCAATACTAAGTATTGGTTCTAAAAGCAGTAAGGGATGATTTATTTCTAAACCTGAGTTCTATCTCAAACATGATATCAATGATGATTATCTTTAGAAAACTTTTCTTTCAAAAACTGTAAACTAAAATAAGTGTATGAAAATAGATAACATTTTATAAACACCTTACACTAAGTAGTCTATTGTCTTTGCCCCATTTTTAACTATATCAGATTATTAGAACCAAATACAGAAAAATTGTAGCTGGGAAGAAAAATTCCAAATCATGCATCCTTTATCTTCTTACTCATTCCACCAAAAAGCCTAGTATAGTTATTCAACCCTCTTTGACAAACCCACTGCAAGTACTGGGTTTAATAAAGATGGATATGTCCTACAATGCCTCCATTCATGCCAAAGAACCAATATCTGAGGCCATAAATTCCTTTTCTGAGAATATCAAAATTTATACTTTCCAAATTTCTTCATTTTGATAAGTCTTTCTTACTCAGAGAAGTGCTAATTAACAATTTCTGAAAGAGAACATGCCCTTATGTCACTTATTTTCCTATTTAGGAGAATTTTGGCTCACTAGAATGTATAATTTAAAGAAAGCCCCCAAATTGAGTAATGTGACATTGGCCATTTAATTCTTGACAATAACCAAACTGGGCTGCCAGGAAAAATTTAATAAGTGTTTGTCAAAAATTTAAAAGAAAACATAAACATTAACAAAGGATGAAGTCAACATTAGATTACTTGACACAGAACAATTGACTTTACATATGTTTGACATTATCCAATGAATACAGTTGAATTTGATTTTATCTATGATTCAAATTTAGTCTAAAACATGAATATGTTGAGTCTGTGTTACAGGTAAATGGTAAATGACCAATATACAACATTAAACAACTATTTTCTTATATTTAGTATTTAATGTAGGTTGTTAATGCAGAATTATATAGGAAAGAATAAGGAAGCTGGAAAAGAACTCAGTTCAAACCATACCTAAACCAGAATCTCTTCTATAACATCTCAGACAAGTGATCATCCAACATTCCCTGGAAGACCTCAAAAGACAAGGAATGCAAAACCTCTCAAGTAGCCCAATCCACTTTTTGTGAGCTCAAATTCTTAGGAATTTTTCCTTGTAACTACCCTAAATTTGCCTTTTACAATTTCACTTCTTTTCATTTACTCTTACCCTCTTGAATCAAGCAGAATAAGTCCAATCCTTCTTCTCAATGACAGCCCTTCAAACACTGGCAAAAAGTTCATACGTTTCCCCTAAGTCTTCTCCTCTCATAGTTCATTCACCTTATATGGATCTTGTTAATATTTTCAGGACAGTCTAATGTGTTTTCTGAAAATGTGTTTCTCAAACTGAACACAGTAATCCAAAGGTTATTTGACCAAAGAATAAAATGACAGAACTATTTTCTTAACATTTATTCTTGACTTTGCACCTATTTCAACTCTGTCTACAATAGCATTTACTTTTTTGGATTCCATTTTCATACTGTTAGAATTTACTATTCTGAATCTCTGTTCTCTTGGGGTTGCTATTCACCCCCATTGTCTGATTAAGTTAAGAACAAGGCTAGAGTCTCATGGCTCCCTGGCATCCTGAAGATGCTTGATTCTTGTCCCACGTGACTCCTAGCATCTGGAAAATCAGCCCCTAACCCAGAGTGAGGTCAAGTCTGGCGAATCAGAGAGACCCAGAAAATAAGACAGAGGATACAAGTTTGAGGTCTGGGGAAAATCTCTCTTTGGCACATAAAGGAAGGTGATACAGGGTAGCTTGAGTTTGAATTAGCTAGGGCAGGAGGCATGCAAAGGGACCAGCCAGCTACATGTGGCTTATACTTTTTCTTTCTCTCTGACTTATTTAATAAATAATTATAACTTAAAATACAATCTGAAGAGAATTTTACCCATCACAAAATTGTTGACTTAAATTAACATTGCAGTCCCATCCTAACTCCATTTCTGAGAAAGAATGGATGAAAAAGTTTCTTGTTACGTCTTCTATGGGACCATGCTTACTCATTGTAATTTTTGAATATTTAGTGCTTATTATCACTTGTATCTACATTGTTGTTATCATTCTGCATTGTTTTCTTTGCTCTCCTTACTGCTCTTTATGTCATTTCATGTAACGGATGCTTCTTAAATATCTTCTTTACAGTCATCACTTTTTATAGACCAATAATATCCTTTTACATTCATGTACCACAGTTTCTTTAACCATTTTCAAATTGATGGTCACTTGCTCTTTCTGTTCTTTGCTATCACCAAAAATAATAGTACCATAGAAATATGGATATGTTTAATAACTGTGATGTAATTCATTAATGTAATATAAAATTAATTACATTAATTACTTCCTTGACATATGTTCCTGGCAATGAAATCTCTGGATCAAAAAGAACATTTTAGCCATATTATTTATATGATTCCAAATTTTGCTTTCAAAAATTGTTGTACTCATTCACAGTTTCACCAAAAGTACAGCAGTGTGCCTATCTTTTTGCAACCTCTCAAACTTTGAGTATTCATTTGTTTTGACTGCATATCTTCTGGATTAAAGTTGGAACCATAGATTTCTTTCCATTTGTATTTTATTTATTATTAATGATTTGAAACATTTTGTCACAAGACTTTCAATAGTTTATAGATTTTTGAGTTTTGAGAGCTATTTGTTTAATTTTTGACTATTTATTTATGATGTATTTGCTTTGGTCTTATATATAACTTTTGGTTTTCTACATAATTTACATGAAAACCCTCAGCTGAATAATTTGACATCAGGAATTTTTCTCCTATCCAACTGCTTTTCTTCTTATCTTCAATTCATCCATGTTGTTTGTGCAAAAGTTTTTTTTTTAATTTCATGTAATGAATTTATTGTTTTTTGGTAATTGCTTCTATCCCTTGTTTGGTTAACTAGAGGAAGCTAGGTGGTGGAGCAGAGTAAGCACTGAAGGTGAAGTTGAAAAGACCTGAGTTTAAATCTTGTCATAGATATGAGCTACGTGACCCTGCAAGTCACTTCATCCTCTATCTGCCTCAGTTTCCTGAACTCTCAAGGGGTGATAATAACAGTATCTACAAGGTTTTTGTGAAGATCAAATGAGATATTTGCAAAGTACTTAGCATAGTGCCTGACACATAGTAGGTACTATATAAATGCTTATTCCCATTCCTTCCTAAATATATATCTTGTACACTGGAAATGATAGATATAATGAGAAATATATATATTGAGTAAATGAGGACATATATATATACATATTTATATTTATATATAAGGAATGGTATGTAACCAAAGCAGTCTTTAAAAGAAAATTTGTAACTTTTAATATTTTAATGAGTAACACAAAGAAAAGATGAATGTTGAACATGCAACTAAAAGAAATTTAAACCAACAAATTATGAAACACCAATTAAACAACAAAATATAGATCCTAAAATTTCAAATACATCGATAGAATGGAAAGCAAAAGAAAATTGAATTAATAAAAAAACTAGAATCTGTTTTAAGTAGATAAATCATTTGCTAATTTCATTTTTTTTAAAAAAGAGAGAACCACATTACTACTGTCAAGAATTTAAAAGGTATATTCATAACAAATGAAGAACTTGTTAGAAAATAGTTTGCCCAATTATATGACATCAAAGCAGAAAATATAAATGAATTGAATGGTCACAAAAATATAAAATGTTTGTATGAACAGAGCAAATAAAAAGAGGACTTAAATGGCCCAATTTCAGAAAAGGAATTGAACAAAGCACAAATGAATTTCCAAAGGAGTAAAAATGGAAACTGAAGGATTGGGAAGTAAACATTATCAATAACTAAAGAAAAATTGATTCTAATATTATATAAGCTATGTGGAAAATATTAAAAGTAGCAATTCTACCAAGTTCATTATTTACATAAACATGACACATAAGCCAGTAAGTTAAAACAGAAAAAGAAAAACATAGAACAATATTTTAATGAATATTGATGCAAAAACTATAGATAAATTATTAGCACAGATACTAGACAAAGCATTTATACTATGATCAGTTTGTGTTTATATTGGGAATGAAGGATTGATTCAATACTAGGAGAACATTTACAAAATTAAATAATTATGTTGATAGATACAAAATAAAGATTTTGACAAGTATAACACATGTCTTGTTCTTTTAAAAAATGTATAGCAATAAATAAACTTTTTCTTAATATGAATAGTTTCTATAAACCCAAGAGTCAACATTACATATAGTGGGTAAAAATAAGTATATAGGCTTTCCAGATAAGATCTGGGAAAAATTAGGCTGCTCATTATCACTTTTAGTATTTGATGTAGTGCTAGAAATTCTAACTGAAATGATAATACAAGAAAAAGACATTGGGAGAATAAGCATAGTCAAAGAGGAAACAAAATGATCATTTTTGTAGATGGCAGGATGGTTTATTTAAGAGAAACTTAGGTCAACTAAAAATTTTATTGAAACAATCACTTTGACAAAGTTGTAGGATACAAAATATATCCATGTGAATTATTAGAATTTCTCTCCATTAGCAACAAAATCCATCATAAAGTGGTTGAAAATAAATATTTAAATAACTATGGAATATATAAAACACCTGAGGCATCTACCTGCCAAGACAAATAATGGAATTATATCAACATAACTATAAAATATTCTTTACATAAAGATATATAAATAACTAGAAAAATATTGATTGCTCATGGCTAGGCTGAATCAATATAATAAAGTGATATTATCTAAATTAATTTACTTATTAAATTCTATGTCCATCAAACTACCAAAGGATTACTTTACAGAGCTTTTTAAAAAAATGATGAAATTCATTCAGAAGAAAAGGTAAAGAATTTTAAGGGAAATGATGAAAACAAATGGAAGCAAGGAGCCTCTTTAAGTCTAAATCTCAAACTATTTGACAAAAAAAGCAATCATCAAAATAATTCAGAACCTAAGACATAAGAAGAAAAAGAAGTAGGATCAATATGACACATAATAGACAGAAGCAAGTAAACATCATTGTCTTCTTCTTGATAAGCCCAAAGATCCTAGCTATTTTGATAAGAACTAGTAGAAGAGTGAGAAAAGTAGGAGTCTGGCAGAAACATGTTATAGATCAATACTTCACTCCATATTTTAAGAAAAGCTCAAATGAGTACATGTGAAATGTAAAAAGTAATAATTTAAATAAGAAAAACAAGGAAGAAATTACTTTTCAGATTTCTGAATAGAGGAGGAATTCATGAAAAAATAATGGAATAAAGAGAATCAGAGATTGTAAAAAAAAGACAATTTTAATCAAATTTAAAATTTTTTCACAAATAATATCAATGCTCCTAAAATTAAAATAGAAAAGGATAGAGGGGCAGCTGGGTAGCTCAGTGGATTGAGAGTTAGGCCTAGAGACAGGAGGTTCTAGGTTCAAATCCTACTTCAGACATTTCCCAGCTGTGTGACCCTGGGCAAGTCACTTGACCCCCACTGCCCACCCTTACCACTCTTCCACCAGGGAGCCAATACACAGAAGTTAAGGGTTTAAAAAAAAGAAAAGAAAAAGAAAAGGGTAATTGGGAGAAAGACTTCTAAAAAATTTCTGATAAAAATTTAATTTCAAGATACAAAAGGAGATGATTCAAATTAATAAGAATAAGATTTGTTCCCCAACTGAAAAATGATTCAAGGATATGAAAATAAAGTTTCCAGAGAAAGGAATGCAAATTATCAATAGGCATATGAAATATGCATGTTTCAAATAGCTAATAATTAAAAATTAAGTAATTCTGAGATTCCATTTAACACTAATAAGATTAGCAAAGTAAGTAAAAGATAAAATTGATAAATTCTGGACAGGCTATGGGAAAACTGGCACATTAATGAACTGTTGATATGACTATGAACTGTTGTAGCTTAAAAGCAATTTGGAACTATGCCCCCAAAATTGTAAAAATGTGAGTACTCTTTGACATAGTGATACCACTACTAACCCTAAACCTCAAATAGATCAAAGAAAGTAGAAAAAGACTAATGTATAAAATCATTTCTAAGTAACTCTTTTTGTGATTACAGAGAATTGGAAACCAATGCCCATCAGTTGGGGAAATGGAAATATAAAGTATCTGTTTGGCATTTTATGGCATTAAAACTTTACATTAGCAATTGCTAATTGAAATTACATTAAAATTAGCAATTATCATTTTTATTATATTTTTGCTATGACTGATTATTCCACAGCCTATTTCAGTTGTTCTTTTTTTTTCCTTTTCATTTTGTTGTTTGGGGATTTTCCAGTTTTGTCTTGAATAGAAAGTTAGTGAACACTCAAAGTCCAGATCTCGGTTTTGAATGATATTAAAGTTTTAACCAACTGTTTTTCTTGCTTGGGCTAATTCATCCTTATATAGAGAAACTGGTGGCTACCTGTTTCAGGTACTTAAATTAGTATAGCTATCCCATTGGTTTTTGCTCTTCTATAATCTAAAATCCCAAACTCAAATAATTCACCAGGTTAGTTTCCCCAGTGTTAGAAACTAAAGTCATGAGCCGCTATAAGTGTCCATTATTTCTTTAGTTGGAATTTGAGCTACATCTATTTTTAAAGGTATTTTGTGTGTTTTAGTAGAATGGCTCTCAAACATCCTATGCATTTTATACTTGATTTTATCCATGGTGCCCTTTTTCTTTTTCCAATTAAATTTATTTCTTATTATAAAGAAGTTACATTGATTTTGTTAGGTTTTGTAGCCTGCAACTGTACTAAAGTTTCTGTACCAAACTTCATTTTTTTCACAGATTCACTAGCATTTAAAGTGAAGTTAATTTTTCAAACCCAGTTATAGAAATGTAATTGTCCCTAGATCATGTAGGTGGCATATTGCTTAGAGTGACAGGGCTGAAGTCAGGAAGACTCATCTTCCTGAATTCAAATATGTCCTCTAACACTATTAACTATATGACCCTGGGCAAACCATTTAACTATTTGCCTCAGTTCCACATCTGTAAAATGATCTGAAGAAGGAAATGAAAAACCACTCCAATATCGTTGCTGAGAAAATTCCAAATGGCATCACAAAAAAGCCAGACAGGAATGAAACAGCTGAACAGTAACAATTTGTTCCTATATAATTCAACCCACGAATGAAATATTTTTTGGATCTGAACTCTGCCATTAAATATGATGGTTCTACCTCACAGTTTTATATCATCTGAAAATATTAAAAGAATTCCATCCATGCAGAACCACATTAGAAACTTTCCTCTAAGTAAAGATGCATCCATTAATAATTATTCTTTACATCAAGAAATTCAGATACTTCCAAATCTTTATTGGACCATATCTCATATCTAGTACATATCTCTATAATATAATCATAAGTATAACAATCATTTTTATCATAAGCTTTGTGGAAATCTAAATATATCATTTCTACAGCAGCCCTATGTTACATATATCTTGGGCATTTTTTAAAACATCAGTCTTGCCCAAATGCTGCTTCAAGGCTTAAAATCAATTAATATTTAAAACTTAACCTTTTAAAAATAGCATATCAAATTGATTCTTTGAAGTCATTCTTAAATTCAATAAGAGTATTTGCTTTCAAAACATATCCTGTTAATTTATCACTGTTACACATAATGTTTGCTAATGATTTTAAGTATATGCTTTTATTATGTGGGAAAATCCATTTATACCTATGCTTTCATATGTTTTAATAAGAATGAATGTCACACTTTGTCAAAAGCTTTTTTGTGGACTTAGAGTCAAAATGTGGAGAAAAGTTACAAAAGCTCAAACCTTTCTAAGAATCCTCACCAACCTACCTTAGAACAATGCTTCAGAATGAATACGAGAGGAAAACCAAAATAGGACAGTGTGAGGCAATTTTCCTGAAGAAGACAATTTGGAAGGGAATGATCAGAGAAGGTCTGTTTTACTGGGATGAGAAGGCAATCTATACCAAGGCTGAACTAAGGAGTACCAGCATAAGACCAAAAAAGTCCCTTCCTCCTTCACTGCCTGGGTCCAAGAGAGCATCAAGATCCCCAGACACTGCCTAAGCCAATAGCAGAGAATGCCTACTCCCATCACTCAAAGTTCTGAGCCACAGCACAAGGCAGCAGTAAGAAAGACCCTGAGCCCTAACACAAAGAAACCCATAGTGTGCCTTGCTGGTACAAGCTCAAGGTGTGGTCCAAAGCTTCCTCACAAGCCCAAGGTAAGGCCTTAAACCTCAGCATGAGGTCACTCACAGTGTCCCTGGCTCAACAAACCAGTAGAAGGCCCTCTGAGAGAGAATCAGCAGTGTGAAATGGCATCTAGAACTCTCAGTCCATAGTGCATAATATTACCTTTGAAGAACTGAAACTTACAGACACACAGAAATTAAGTCTAAGAGTAACATAAAGAAAACACTGAAATTTAAAAGAGAGCCCTTTTAACATGAGGAAAAAACCATTTGTAATATAAAAATTAATAAAAAGGCTGAGAAAATGAGCCTTTTTAAATTTTTTTAAAATTTAATCAAATGTTTAAATTTTAAAAAAATTAAATCAAAATTTTAAAAATTATAAAAACCTAACTATAGAAAATTATTCTGGAGACAAGTAAGAACAAGGCACAAATTCAGAAGGGGACAATGAGATCAAAGTAGCTACATGTAAAATTTTGAAGAAAAATGGGAATTGGTCTCAGACCCTGAAAGAGTTCAAAAAGTATTTTGAAAAGCAAATGAGAGAAATAGGAAAAATGGGGAAAAGAAATGAAATCAATGCAAGAGTCAACATTTTGGAGAAAGCACACATACACACATATAAGCACACACACATACACATACACACACTACTAAAAAAATTTAAAAACCTTAAAAAACAGAATTAACCAAATGGAAAAAAGAGGTACCAAAAATCCAATGAAGAAAAAAATTTCCTAAAAATTAGAACAGGCAAAATGGAAAAAGGGGTTCAAAAACTCAGTGAAGAAAATAATCTTTAAAAAATTAGAATTGGGAAAATAGAAATTACTATTTTCATGACACATCAAAAAAAACTCAATAGAACAAAATCTAAAGAATGAAAAAATAGAAGAAAACATGAAATGTCCCATTAGAAAAATAATGATCTGGAAAGTGTAAGCAAGAGAAATAAATCAATAATTATTAGACAATATGAAAGCCATGATCAAAAAGAAAAAGACTAAATATCATATAACGGAAATTATCAAAGCAAATTGCCCTTATATTCTTTTTTAATGTATTATTATTTTTATATAAACCCTTACTTTCCATTTTACAATCAATACTACATATTGGTTCCAAGGCAAAAGAGTGGTAAGGGCTAGGTAATGGGGGTTAAATGACTTGCCCAGGGTCTCACAGCTAGGAAGTGTCTGAGGTTAGTTTGAACCCAGGACCTCCCATCTCTAGACCTGCTTCTCAATCCACTGAGCTACCCTAGATATCCTCCTTATATTCTTAAATAAGAGTTTAAAATAGAAATGGAAAGAATCCACTAATCACCCCCTGAAAGAAATATCCAAATAAAAACTCCTAGGAACATTATAGCCAAATTCCAGAGTTCCATGCCCCAAAATAAAATACTGCAATCAGCCAGAAGGAAGCAATTCAAATATAATGGAGTCACAGTTGGGATTATACAGGACTTAGCAGCTTCTTCTTTAAAAGAATCTGAGTGCTTCAATATTATATTCCCCAAGGAAAAGGAGATAGATTTACAACCAAGAATCTCCTATCCAACAAAACTGAGAATATTTTTTCATGGGGAAACATGGTCATACAATGAAGTAAATTATTTCCAAGCATTCCTGCTGAAAAGACCAGGCCTGAACAAAAAAACTTGATATTCAATTTCAAGACTCAAGAGAAGTATAAAAAGGTAAATAAGAAAGAAAAAATTTAAGGGATTCAATAAGATCGAACTGTTTACATTCCTATATGGGAAGATGAGACTTATAGTGGTTAAGACTTTTGTCATTATTAGGGTAGTTAAGAATATTAGAATGATTATACATAAACAGGGGGATGACATGATATCCAAAAAGGGAAGTGGGGGTGTGTGAAATCCAGGGTTGAAAAAAAAAAAGGATTACATTGAGAGAAGAGGAGGGGAAAGATAGAATTGGGTACATTATCTCAACTGAAGAGGTAAGAAGAAACTATTACAGTGAGTGGGGTGGGAGAAGAGGATAAGGGTGATGACAAGCATTGCTTATACCTTAATCTCATCATAATTTGCTCAGAGAGGAAATAACATTCATTCTCAGTTGGGTCTAGAAACCTATCTTTATAGGGAAGTAGCCAGAGAAAAAGGAAAGGCATAGTTTGTTAACATAAGGGAAAGTGAACTGGGGAAAGCAGTGGTTAGAAACAAAACATTTGTGAGGAGGGACAGTGAAAGGAAAAGGAACAGAATATAAATAGGCAAATAGAAATAGTAGGAAGAAATAGTAAGTAATGATAACTGTGAATATGAATGGAATGAACTCACTCATAAAATGGAAGTGGATAACGAGTGGATTAAAAAACATTTAAAAGGAATACATTTGAAGAAAGGAGACACAGAAAGTAAAGAGAAAGGATTGAAGCTGAATTTATTATGCTTTAGCTAAAGTAAAAAAAGAAAAGCAGGGGTAGCAATCATACTCAGGCAAAGCTAAAGCAAAAATAGATCTAATTAAAAGAGATAAGGAAGGAAATTACATCTTGATAAATAGTACTATAGACAATGAAGTAATATCAATACTGAATATATACACATATACATATATAACGTAAATTTTAAAGAAGAAATTAAATGAGATACAAGATAAAATAGACAACAAAACTATACTAGTGGAGGACCTCTATTTTTCCCTCTCAGAACTAGATAAATCTTACCAAAAATAAATAAGAAAGAAGTTAAGAAAGTGAATAGAATTCTAGAAAAGTTAGATTCATTAGATCTCTACAGAAAACTGAACAGGAATTAGAAAGGACTATACCTTCTCAGCAGTACATGACATTTTCACACAAAAAAAACTGGCCATATATGAAGATATAAAAACCTCATAAGAAAAAACAGAGCAACATACATGTTTAAAGCCTCCTTTTCAGATCAAACTGCATTGAGAATTTTCAATCAATAAGGGACCATGAGAAAGACAAAATAAAAGTTAATTGGAAACTAAATAAACTAATTCTAAAAAATGAGTGGGTCCAAGAATGAATCATTGAAATAATTAATAATTTCTTTAAAGAGAATGACAGCAATAGCATAATATGTGAAAATTTATGAAATGCAGCAAATAGGGTATATTTCATATTTCTACAAATTTACATCAATAAAATAGAGAATAAAACAGATCACCAAACTAGGCATGTAACTAAAATAAACTCAAAAAAAGAACAAATTAAAAATCTCCAATTTGACCAAATTTGAAATCCTGAAAATCAAAGGAGAAATTAATAAAATTGAAAGTAAGAAACCCATTGAACTAATAAATAAGACTAGGAGTTGGTTATATGAAAAATAAAATAAATAAAGTAAAATAGATAGACCTTTGGATAATTTGATATAAAAAAGCAAAGAGAAAATTAAACAACCCGTATCAAAAGCGAAAAGAGTAAATTCACCACCAATGAAGAAGAAATCAAAGCAATCATTAGGAGCTATTTTACTCAATTACATGGCAATAAATATGACAATATAATTGAAATGTATGAATATATTTACAAAAATATGTTTCTCAGATTAACTAAACAGGAAATAGACCACTTAAATAACTGCATCTCAGGAAAAAAAAATTGAACAAGCCATCAATGAAATCCCTAAAAAAAAATGTCCAGGGCCAGATAGATTCAAAATTGAATTCTATGCAACATTTAAAGAAAAATTAATTACAATTCTGTTTGGGAAATTGGCAAAGAAAGAATCCCAGCAAATTCCTCTTATGACACAAATATAGTGCTAATACCTAAGCCAGGAAGAGCAAAAAAAAAAAAAAGGAGAAAGAAATTTTGAGAACAATTTTTAAAAATCCTTTCCTTCTATCTTATATTCAATCCTGTGTATTGGTTCTAAGGCAGAATAGCAGTAAGGACAAGTAATGAGGGTCAAGTGACTTGCCCAGGGTCACAGAGCTAGGAAGTATCTGGGACTAGATTTGAACCTAGAACCTCTCATTTCTAGATCTGGCTCTCAATCCACTGAGTTACTGAGCTGCTCCCTTTAGTACCATTTTTAAATGAATATAGATGAAAAATGTTAATAAAATATTAGCAAGGAGACTACCATAATATATCACAATAATCATTCACTATGAACAAGGGAGATTCATACCAGGCATTCAGGGCAGGTTCAATATTAGGAAAACTATCAGCACAATTGACCATACAAAAAACAAAATTGATAGAAATCATATGATTATGTCAATGGATACAGAAAAAGTTTTTAACAAAATGTAATATCACTTTCTATTTTTTTAAAAATGCTGGAGGAAATCAGAATAAATATAACATTCCAAAATGATAAATAGCATCTATCTAAAACTATCAACAAAGCATTATCTATAATGGGGAAGATGGGGAATACAGAAGGAAAGAGATGTCTTTAGAAATTCTCCATACTGAATTAGTCAATACTCTCCCTCAACCCCATCCCACTCTGCATATCCTCCCCAGGGAACTGGATTCAGAATTTAAAAATCTTAAGTTATTCTTGGTTGATGAAAATTTTAGTCATTAGCCAATGATACAGATAGAATGAATGAAAGAATGAAAGAAAGAAAAAGTAAGTAGTTTCTATCTGCTATGACCTACACTAAACACTGAAGATACAAAACCAAGGAAGCAAGATAGTCCCTGTGGTTGAAGACCAGGATACTGGTAAAATGGGGAGGCATAAGTTAAACCCCTGCATTCTTATAACATTAGGGGTGAATGTTGAGAGCAAGGAAATTGCAGTTCAGACAAGGGTAATTTGGATTAACTTTGCTGTCAGGGCAATTAGTTTGGGACCTAGTGGTAGGCCCTTTGGGCTAGAAGTATACAAAAGCAGTTTTTAGGATTTTGATAGATAGCTTCTGAAACTTGCAGAAATTTAACATGTCATTTGCTTTTTATCAACATATCTGTAGCTATTATTTGTTTTTCATTTCCCGAAATGCTTTTTGACAACCTAGATAACTACTTTTATATGAGTATGTTAGAATATATTTTTAATAAATAAGATAAGTATTTAATAAATTAAAGAAACAAAAACATAGCTAATTTAAATATTTGTTTGAATTCTCTTGCTCTGAATGAGCCATTGTATCAGACTCAACAGCTATAAAGAAACCTCTTAAGTCAGGGAGACAACTTGCAAACAAGGGGAAATATTTCTGAAATGATCAGGGAATGAAATAGATTCTGGCTTGGGGTGGTGGGGCTAAATAGGAGGTGGTGCAAGGAGGAAATGAAAGCCCTTCCAGAGTATGCCCAGCATGCGTGTGAAGACAAGTCAAAGATAAACTCCCCCACCAGAGCAACAGTTAAATGTCAGCAGGATGGAAGTGTTGGGAAGGCCTGGACAGAGAGGGATCCATCCCCACCCAGGGTAGACTAGGTTGAATGTGGAGGGTCAAGAGACCCTCTATAGCACAACTCAAGTTTTCAAACATGAATTTAGAATCAGACCTTCAAATCATAGTATTCATAAGATGTCAAGCCAAGATTTTCTTAAATTAGGAAATTTATACAATTATAATGTTCTCACACAAAAAATTAATTAAAAAACCCTAAACAGATTTTTGCAAATTTAGATATTATTTATCAATCTCATGTTTTAAAATTTTTGTATGTCTTATCATATACAGAATATATTAGTAGACTAGTACATGTATAGGAACTGGACCTTTTAGTTCACTGATCCAAGGTACCTTTAAGTGAGAAAATTATTTTTAATGTACTCTTATTTATTTCAATAAACATTTCCCAGTTACATGTAAAAAATTAACATTCATTTTTTAAAATTTTGAGCTTAAATTCTCTCTCCCTTCCACTCCTTTCCTCACCCCTTGAGAAATCAAGCAATATATTGATTATACATGTGAAGTCACTCAAAACATATTTCTATGTTAGCCATGTTGCAAAGTATAACTTTGCATTCTCTTACAATCTCCCAAACTTATCTTGGTTTCAATTCCCTATTAACTTTCTTTTTTTAAGCTTCAGTGTAAAGATTGTTCTTCCTGCCTGAGAAAATAGATAAAAATTAGAGTTAATCAATTCCTGGAGATTCCAGCTTGACCTTCTCTCTGCTATCTCTTATCATCATCCTGTCCCTGAGTCATGATCCCATGCCTCCTTTGATCCTCCTTTCATTCCCTTATATAGGTTAAAGAAAAGAAAAACTTTTCTTTGTCCTTCACTTTCTTTGCTAGCCTCAGCTTATTTTGGGCTTTAGATCTCCTAACATTTAATTCAATTTATAAAAAGCAGTATTTTTTAAACGCCCATGCTGCACAGAGCGGGGTGCATGATCCTGGACTTACAAAACAAAAAGAAACCAGCTCCTGCTCTCAAGGAGTTTTACAATCTACTGGAAAGAAAAATTTATAATTACCAATAACAACAACAACCAAGTCAACTCCTGGGCCTTAAAAACAGCTAGCAATTCCAAGAAGTAGAAGTGAGGGCGCACAGCAAACTAGACATGCAAAGGCATGAATGAAATATCATGCTCAGGGAACCCTAAATAGTAGGCTTTCTCACACTGGCCTTTTGAATACTCTATATGTGTACTAAAGGAAATAATATAAAATCAATCTGTAAAAAAAAAATTAGACACAGATTGTGAAGACCTTTATGTGCTCTTCAGAAAAAGTTATATTTTTATCTTAGGAATAATAGCAAGTCACTGATGTTTCTTGAACAGAAAAGTATTATCATCAGACCCGTATTTTAAGAGTATTAACTGGGACTCTTTGAGGATAGGTTTTGGAGAAGAGAAACTAGAGACCAGGACATTGATTGGACAACTATTGTAATAGGGCAGGCAAAAAGTGATAAAGATCTAGAGAATGAGTCCTGAATAGTGAGAAAGGTACTGATATGAGAGAAAGAGTAGAGGGGAAATCAGTAAGACTTGATAAATCATGATATGGGTTGGGGAGAGGGTTGGGGGGTGGAGAGAGTCAGGGTGATCTTATTTTTACAGGATATTGTCATGCTTTTATATTCATCCTCTTTCACCTGCCTATACTTTCATTATATTTGAGTTTCTTAAATCCAAGTGTTTCAAGCTTCTCCTAGTGTTTGTGGAGCTTGTAGACTATCTTTCCCTCTCAAAGCTGGAATATTCTCATCCCTCAGCTTCACCTTTTAAAATCTCTAGCTTTCTTCAAGACTTCACACACATATTTCTTTCTATAGGTGGCATTTTCCAGTTCCCCAGTTAGGTCACCTTCCTGCTATTCTCTGTGTTTCTTGTTTATAACTACTTAGATGCTTACTGTCTCCCTCATTAGAATGGAAACTCCTTACAGGCAAAGAGTGTTTTTGTTTTTATTTTTTTCTTTGTATGATCGCAGTTACTGGAGTGCCAAACATACAATAAGCATTTAATAAATTGCCTGTTGATTGATTCATCTTTTTTAGGGAACTTCTCATCTGAAATCTTCAGCATTCCAATTATTACCTCTTAAGAGATCTTGCTGCCTCTACCCTCTTCTCAATCCAAGCTGTATTATGTTTGGCTTTCTTTATAAGACTTTCAAAGGCATAAATCTGATCACATCTCTTCTCAAAAGTCTTCAGAGATTCCCTAATATTTACTAAATAAAATTCTAACTCTTTTGCTTGATAATCTGTCAACAAGAAATGCCAGACACTGCACAAATCACTGAAGATACAAAGAAATATATTATCTGCCCTCAAGGAGGATACATTCCAATAAGGGTTAAAACAAGCAACAAAGTGAACATAAAAAAATAACATTGTAATACATATATGTGTGTATATGTAGGTAAAAAGTCTTTCCCCAATTTGGCTCCAACCTACCTTCCAGCCTTACTTAATGTTATTCCTCTGAGCAACCTGTGACCCCCTCTAGAAGGAACTTCTCTTTCTCTTCTTTGAATATGCTTTATACTCTCCCACCTCCATGTTTTGTTTTGTAATTTTTTTTGTTAAGATGGTTCTCCAGGACTGGAATGTTCTCATTATTGAATTAGTCCCTGCCTTTCAAGCTCAACTCAGATTCTACTTTCTCCACAAAGCCTTTTGTGTTCCCCTTAGCTGGTAATTAATCTTTCTCCTCAGATCTCATATAACCATTTGTTTTTCAGCTCTCTAATAATCTTACCAGTTATACTATGGATTATAGTTATCCATGCATTTGTGTCTCCCTTTCCACCCTACAAAATCATAAGCTCCATGAACACAGGGACTATATTATCTAACTTTGTCTCTCCTCTAGAAACTAGCACAGTGTGGCACTACATGTTTGTTGAATAAGATGAATGAATGAAGGAATAAAGACAATTACATATGTTGTTATGGAATGGAAATATTTTTTAACTCAACATGCTTCTGTCAATGGACTGTCTAATCTCTTTGCTCAAACCATTTTTCAAATAAACTGCCTCATTTTTCAACAACCTGCCTGGCCTCCTTGATATTAAACTTCCCTCTTGTTCCAGTTTGAACCTGTTAGTTCTAAGCCAACCTGCAGTAATTATACTGGATAAAGGGTCTCTCACTGACTTCCTCAGATCTCACTTCTCAAATTGGTACTAACTTCTTTTTTTCTGTTCTTCATGCTTCTTGGGAACAGACCAAATGACAGGAAGTGTGATCTTTGCTTATCTGTAGTCATAAATCTTGAAAAGTTCAGATAGGATTTGTTTTTAAGGGAACTCTTGAATCTTCTCTGGGCCTCTTTACAATAGGTTAAAGTCTTATTTTCTCTCCTTTATGGCTCAATGAATATGCCATTTCTCTGGGAAACTCCAGCACAAGAGGAAAATGAATACATGGCTTGGATAGCACCTTCCCACCATTATTCTCTCTCTCTCTCTCTCTCTCTCTCTCTCTCTCTCTCTCTCTCTCTCTCTCTCTCTCTCTCTCCCT
>NC_058131.1:125333557-125362201 GCF_016433145.1 Gracilinanus agilis | reverse complement strand
CTCCCCCCTCTCTCTCTCTTTCCACCTCTCTCTCTTTCTCTCCTTCTCTATCTCTCCCTCTCCTTCTCTCTCTTTCTTTCTCTCTCTCTCTCCCTCTCTATTTCTCCCTCCTTCTCTCCCTCTCTGTCTCTCTCCCTCTGACTCTTTCTCAGTCTCTCTTTCTCAATTAATCTGCTAGAAAAGAGGATGCTCCAGTGCTCCATTCTGTTTCCATAGGAAGTTCCCCTGCCCTGACTTAAAGACATACATTTTTAAAACATTAAGGAATCCAGAGAATATCATTCCACTTGTCTAAATTCACCCCCACCAAAGTTAAAGGGGTGGTGGGAGAAGGAGGCTGTGATGAGCTTCCTTCCATTTGGTGGAAGGTATTTAATCATTTTCCCCAAGATATCTTTAAGATATGAATGGTAACAGGATGTTTATAGCAAAGATAAGACTGGGCTGAAATCCTATTCTACTCTGGGAGCTCATAAAAGTAAAGATTGGGACTTAAGTATCACTTTCTCCTAGAAGCACACGAACAAGGAAATGGGGGTCAAAAGGGCAAGCTACAACATTGTAGGCACTTTATCTGAAACATAAACATTACTAGAGTGCATTTTGGACCAAATTAACTCTCTCAGATCTGAGATGTTAGCATTCCTGAAGTATTTAGGCATGCCAATTTTACTACTGCTTTGACTAAAGGGACTGACTTCTCAGTGAGCTAGGGTGGACACTTGAGAAAAAGGCCCTTACCTCAGGAGCTAGGAGACCGCAGGCAATTAAAAGGCAACCCACAGAGAAGAACCTCATAAAGCCAAAATCATTGGAGCAGAGGCCCCCATAAATATTACAGGAGTAAGGAACAGGTATTATTTTCCTTTTGAAGGCACATCCATCTTTCTCTTTTAAGAAGGCACAGATTATGCATATGGTGGACACTGGAACACTAAGGGAGAGGAAGAAAGTAGAAAGAAACCCCACAAAGACCTGAATATGTCTTGCTAAAAAAAAACACCCATGTCAGTGTTTGTTGCTCCACTAGCTATAGACACTCAGCCCTGTTTACTGTTTAAAAGCCCAAGAAACATCTTGAGAAAGTTTTTTTCTTTTGTTCTCTTTAAAGATTAGAGCACAACAGAGCCACCAGAAAGAAGAACAAATCTGTTTGATTTTTGAATATTCCAATAGTTTTTCTTGCATCAAAGATTCATGTCTCTGGTTACAATATGAATATATCTGGATCCAGGGTCAGAGTTGGAATTTGCTAACCACCCCCCAGATTCATAATGAAACTCTATGGTCAAAACAACAGTCTCTTTTTCTTTCCAAATCAACTCATCTCTGAAATCATAATTTTTTAGTCCAGTTGAGGGTTCAGAGGATTTTATTTGCCCTCTTCCACCATCAAAAGAAAAGTTATGCTGAGATTTCCCCCCACCCCCTACTATACAAAATAACTTCTCTTTGCAGACTAAGTTTCCATACGCTTTCTATTAGAATGTCATTGACCAAGAGAGCAGACAAGGGGCATTTACAAATTAGGCAGAAGCAATTAAAAGAGTTTAAAATTCCTTTTAAATGTTGTGCTAATCTAAGATTTCAGCACCTTATATTCTTACTGCCTGGACTCCCTAATTTGTGCATTGAAGTTCAGTTGCAAACCTTACTAATAGGCTGGGAAGGGGGCAATTGCCTTGAAACCTGAACTTTGTGAAGCCGTAAATTAAGTGTGAGTGCTGCTTCCAATATGAGCAGCCAAAAAGTTGCTGAGCCAGTTGTCTCCTTTCCTCATTTTGTCTTTTTTTCTGACATAGTCTGGAAATGCTTCCTATTGGAGCTATGCCTCTTGGACCAGGAGTGTTGGTTAACCAGGCTATTACTTGCTACAAAATATAGGAATTCTAGGAAATGAAGACATTGCAAACAAACACAAATTTTAGTGGGGGAAATAAGTGCAAGAAGTTCCTGACTACAGAAGCATCGACCACAGTATCTGTGTTGTGATTTTTTTAAGCAAAGACAAAATAGTTCTGTTAATATTTCAAATACTGAATATTGCCACAGAGCTCTTTATTGCTGATCCATTCTCTCTGAAATAAAAGGAACCTTTCTGTTTCCTCTGCTTTCTTTTAAACATCATAGAATTATAGACCGTAGAGTTGAAA
Organism: Gracilinanus agilis; assembly: GCF_016433145.1. Classification (NCBI taxonomy): domain Eukaryota; kingdom Metazoa; phylum Chordata; class Mammalia; order Didelphimorphia; family Didelphidae; genus Gracilinanus; species Gracilinanus agilis. The sequence continues at coordinate 125,360,048 of NC_058131.1, read as the reverse complement.
GGTTCCTCAAAGGTCATTGAGCTTTACCCTCTCATTTTAAAGATGAAATTGAGTCTCAAAGACATTACAACGCCACATAGTCAGGTCTGGAGGTTAATTCTTCCTATCTCTAAATCAACATCCTATTTACATTCTTCATTACCTTCTTAATGTCCTGCTGCATCTCATGAGTGTCCCACAACTTGTTTTTGCTGTTTTGAAGTATTAGTTATGCTTATGCTGTCACAACATTGCATGGACTTAAAACATATTCAATAGGAGACCCTCCTCTTCATTTGGAGGCAGGTAAATGTCTCAGTGGATAGGGCACTGTGCCTGGAGTCAGGAAGATCTGAGTTCAAATCCATCCACAGACTCTCACTAGCTGGGTAACTCTGGGCAAATCACTTAATCTCTGTTTGCTTCAACCCACTGGAGAAGGAAATGACAAACCACCCTTTGCCAAGAAAACGCTATACAGATTCATGAAGAGTCGAACATCACTGAACAATAATAATAACAACAAACTTCTTTATTCTGATTTTTCTTTGCGTAAAGACATATATTCACACATTAGCTATTTCCTTGATCCACAAGTTGATTGCTTACAAAAGCCAAATAGGGATGCTGCATTTAACACAGAAGAATTTGGATCTTTGGCCTTTAATAGACCTACTTTCTTTTCTATTGTTTCCATTTCAAAGAATTTTTTTCTCTATTGCAACAAGTGGTAAGTCCTTTGAAGACTTTGCCTGCCTGCATGGCATCACTTGGCCTCTGCTCTTAGCTCTATCTAACCTGTATCCCACCCTGGGGCAGCTAAGCAGGAGAGTGCTCAGAAGATGCAGGTCACACACATTAGACTTGCCTTCTGGAATTCATTGTTGTGGTGGAAAACTCCATTCCCTGTCAGTCAACACCATTTATTGAAGCAGCCCCTCCTGAGTACAGGGTCTGGTACTAGGTGCTGAGAGGAGATACCAAAGCCCTTGAGGAGTTTACAACTTAATGAGATAGACAGGACAAACACATATAAAAATGGCCTAAGCACACTTACAAGGAAGCATAAACAAGTTCAAATTTATACCTTGCCCAATATGTAAATAAATTCTAAGAATTTACAGAGTAAAGGCAAGTAGGAAATTAAAGAGCAGAATGAAGGATGGAGAGAAGAATACTTTCAGACTGATCATGCTTTGGATTGATTTAGTTTATGTCAAAGAGGTTTCTACCATTCTTAAAGATGAAGCCACAAAAAACAATAAGAGAGAAACCTCCAAGAAAATGCTCGATTTGTCTAGTTCATTGATAAAAGTAATTTACTTACCGGCTCTGCTTTAACATTATAAAATACAAATGATGTTATGATCTAGGACACAAATGTACATATACACAGAGCTACATGCATCTGTATAGATATGAACATATATGTACATTTCATATTACTATTTTAGAAGTTAGCTATATATGTGAGCTTAGGAACAAAAAGCCCAACGCACCTAGGATAATTATAAATGGTTAAATGATGTGCCAATTGAAAAAAAACACATGAAATAACTATCTCCTTGGAACATACTCTCTTGATTTCTCCAGAGATCATTATCCTTCCATTCTCCTTGCCCCTAACATTTATGTAGCTACTAGAAAAAAAAAATTATCAGGATGAAAAGCCCAAACTGTAGCAGCATGATAGTCCTTGAAACCCGTTATTTGATCCTCTGCCTTTTAAACTAATTTCCCCTTAAATAAGGAACTTGTTTCTTTGCATTAACTGGAGAGGATCAGTCCCTGGTCGTTTATATGACCTTATTTCAAAAAAATGGGGGGATAAGGGTACAGTAAGCTCCCAACCAAAATGAATGTGTAACCAGACAACTATAGGAAAGTGCTCTAATGGTTAAGAAAGATGGATAACTAGTTAGGTTTTACCAACTCAAGTGATTTGTACTAAAGTAGTGAATTTGAAATCCTAAGTAGAGCTAGGTGGAATCTTTGGGATCTTTATTTTATAAATAGAGGAACAGAAACACAGAAATAAAGTAACTTACACCCAAAGTAAACTGGCAAGGGGCAGAATTGGGACTTTAACCCAGGACTTCTGGCAACAACTTCAGGGAATTTTCCAAGAGATTACAAACTCTATTACATAAACAACTAATATTTCATTCACTAAGTCAGTATTCCCACAATCACTTGTCCAATTTTGATAATGATAAGTAGAATGATCCGGTCAGAACCAGAAGCAATTCAGCAATGACATGGCATTCATCAAACCCAAATGCATCAAACATTAGGATAAGGATTCCTTGCTTCACAAAAAAAACCCCAAAACAAACAAAATCTTTGCTGCAAAAATTAGAGAATAATCTGGTAGAAATTAGGTTTAAATCAATATCTTACAGAAGTGGACTTTTCTCAGACTATACAATTCATGGTAACCAACCATCTCACAAATGCTTACTATGAGTCAAGGTTATAACTGGAGACAGGCCATCAGAAAAAGCTAGAAACTCTAATCCGTGGGAGAATTTTGACTCTTAAAGAGGACATACTCTTTTTATGTTTAACCATAAGGTAATAAGCATTTTCCAGAAACATTTCTTTTATACCATCAATCCTAAACCAAATTCTCAAAGGAACCTTAGAGTTTATCCCTGGAAGCAAACTTGGCCCTGCTAGATGAGCTTTCTCCTATTTTTTCCAGGAATCAGGTCTCCATCTTGCTTCCTGGCCTGCAGCTCTAAACCATGATGGTGAAAAGGGTCCATGCCTGGGAGACACTGTTGAGTTAGAGAGCACTGCAGTGATAATGCAGCATCCAAGAAGATGAGCATCTTTGGAAGTTGAGGATGAGTCATGTGACTGGGCTCTCTACTGATATGGTGAATTCAGGCAAGCCTCAGAGCCTGGTTGTCTCTAGGGAACCAGGCAGCTTTTGTTTAAATGGAACAATCCTCAGGTGATGATCCAGAGGATAAATCTCTGTTGTTCTAGGTCTATAAAAATGAAAGGTAGAGAAATCAAAAATAAATGTCAATGATTGCCTTCTCATGCTGTCATAGTAGAAATCAGACAACAACCTAAAATAAAAGACATTGACATAACAAAAGAAACTAAGGCTCCAAAAGGTGAAATGACTTATTCAAAGTCACACAACTAATCAGCCAATAAGTGTCAGTCATGATTTTAATTCAAGTGTTCTCTTTCTTTGTGTCCTTTGTTCTTTCCCATAGATGACTGCTAACTTTGCACAGTTACAGGTAAATAGTAGGTCCTTAAAAAATGCTTGTTGACTGGCCAACTGTTGAAATAAAAGTATCTTGCATTATTAGAATGCTTGAATTAATTACTTTAGAGTCAGATTAATTTCAGTTCAACTCTTAAATAGTTTAGAATGCTCAGAGAAATTTAAAATATCTTATTTAACTGGATCCTTACAATATTTACAAAAGTGTTTTCTTGATGCCTCATCCTGATGTGAAAATGACTTTGTTTATTTTGTATTTAACAGTCTAAAGAGGTTAAAGGTACCTAAGAAGTGTTTCCATTGACTGGCATGGCTGCTAATTTTACTTCCTTTTATAAGAATAAAGAGAGCTTCTGCCAAAACTATAATAATAATAAAAGGCAAGTAACCAATGTTATGATAGAGGGGAGTTAGAGAGAGAGAGAGAGAGAGAGAGAGAGAGAGAGAGAGAGAGAGAGAGAGAGAGTCAAATTCCATCCTTATACTTTCTAATGACCCATCTAAGGATAGAAAAATAGCTATTGTAAATTAGGTAACAGGTTATTTTGCTTTGCTATTTTTGTTTTACTGTCAATCCATAAAGCAGATAAAACTATAAAGTGATGAACTACATAATCTCCTTCCATTTTCACCGTAAAACAATTAAGGAAAGGGGATAGAAAGTACTAAACTGTTAGATCACATGCAAACATTAATTGTAGATATTCTTCACATGCATTCTTTGAATAATAGTTAGCTTATAATACTATTTGAACAGATGGAAAAATTCATATTACATTTTTTTCTATACTGCACAAGGAGAAATAAAGAAGTTATAGATAAATGGAAGAGTCAAACAAAAAGTTTTATCAAAGAGGCAGATAAAAAAGTTGATGGTTGTTTAATTTTTTTTTACTTAAAGACAATGAGAAACATCTATAGACAAGATCAACTTACATGGTCAAAGGTGAGCAAGCTGATATTATGAAAATAACGAAAGCTCAGGTTTTATCTTTTATACACATAAGAACTGGCAAAACTTAATAAAGAATTTGTGAAGGTCCTCTAAACTAAGTTCATATTTATCTTAATATTCTGTTATTTCAGGTTAAAAAGGAACACAAAGGCCCACTGAGGAAACAAAACATGAACTGAAAAAAAAACAAAACAAAAAACACAGACCCAGAACTTGGAGGTTGTTTAGAAACTTCAGGTCTACACACCATCAATACTTACTTGAAGATAAAAAGTCAAAATAAATGATTTTATGCTAGGAACTTCATGACTTCAGAATTTCAATGATGCTATAACTTCATCATTGTTGGCATTCCCTCCAACAAAGGATGTTATGGTCTTCAATATTTATTCATCATTTCTGACCTTTGTCCATGCCCTACATTGTTCTTCTTTATAGATATAATGATTATGGCTATCTTCCTCTAGATTTTTTTAATTCCATGGGAATCAGTGCAGCATTCTAGCTGGCCATCCAAAATTGTGTATTTTTTGCTTTTTCAACCCTATAAATCACATATGATGTTTTTCATAACATATTAAAACTTATGAATTGATGCTTATACCCAATATATATTTCTCCATTGCCCTTTGGGTCACTCATAATTTTTATTCTCCCAAAACTATAGTATTCCCAATGTAGCCGTCTTAATTGTTTAGTTATGTCCCTCTCTTCATGACCTCATTTGGAGTTTTCTTGGAAGAGCTAATGGAGTGGTTTGCCATTTCCTTCTCCAGTTCATTTCACAGATGAGGAAACAGGCTAATAGGATTATGTAATTTGCTCAAAGTCACACAATTAGTAAGTGTCTGAGGTCAGATTTGAACTCAGGTTTTCCTGACTCCAGCTCAGCTCTCTATCCACTGCATCACCTAGCTGTAACCCTATTGTAGTACCTAAAGAACACTAATCTTTAAAAAGAGGGGGTAGAGAACAGCTTAGAATCAGTGGAAAATAATTTCCCCAAAGCTGTCTAGCTACCTCTCTTTCATTTATTCAGTTCTGGTTCAGAATCAGGGCTCATCTACAGTGTCTGATATCTACTAACAAATTCATTCAAATGGCTGTCAATTCAACTCTGTTTCATAGTCTGCTAAATCTTTACGAACTTTGTTTTTTCCTATGAATTGTTAGGCAGATCTTTTAAGAAAAATAGTCAGATCTCATTGAAGAAACTCTACTATTATAAGATTTCATATTATTGATATGATATATGCTTTTTTGTAAGATATTGATAGGATAAAGAGTATTCAGAGAAGGGTAAAAATTAATAACAATAATAATAATAATAATATTAACCCTTTAAGGTTTGCAAAGTACTTTACATGTTAACTTAAATGATTTCCACAACAACCCTGTGACATAGGTACTATAATTATTTACACTTTACAGATGAGGAAATCAGGCCCAGAGAGGGTAAGTAACTTGCCCTGAGTCACTTTGATAAGAAGTGTTTGAAGTAATCAATGAACTCAGACCTTTCTGACTCCCAGCCCTGTACTCTAAACATCTGGCCAGATGGCCACCTAACCATGCTGAGGAGAGCAATTCTCAGGGTGCAGAATCTTGAGTTCTAGTCATAAGGATATTGGTTGAAGCAGCTAGTGATATTTATCCTGCAGGAGAGAAAACTTAGGTGAAAATGATAGTTGATTTCTAGGATCTGAAAGTTTAGTGTTTTTAAAAAGAGAAAGAGTTATTTGTGTCTTTGTTTTGCTCCAGAAGGAAAAACTAGAAATAAAAATTTGCAAGGGTGGTTTGGGATTCATAAAATCAATCAATCATTCTGTCTCATCTAAAGAAACTACTTATTATGAAAAAAACACCATATTGAATCAATCGATCAATCAAAGGCATTGAACTAGGTATGAAAAATCTGTTGTCATCCTGGAAGGAGTGAAAGCCATTGGATGAAATGATATATCATTACCCAGGAAGTGTATTTTGTCTAAAGAAACTCAGGCATGCCTTGCGGGGCTTATATAAAGTAGCAAGCCAAATCAGAACCTAGAATTTATAGAGCAGTCCAGCATTGTGGTATAAGCTGTTCCAGCCATTCCCTGACAGGGAATTGCTTAGGAAGAGGTAAGAATCCTGTTGTCCCCACACCTTGACCCATGGAAGACCTTGAGAACTTGCTGGCATGGACTTCTCATTCTTGCCTTAGCATTGTTCCTAGAACAGGTATAACCAATGGCAGGGTCTAAATCAATAGCCAATAACAAATTGGTAACATTAAAGAAATGTATACTAGATTCTACAAGGCTCCAAATATTGGACTTAAAAGAAAGCTTTACCATACCAAAGTATGGTAAAGGGGAAAGGGAAACATGAGGATTCCATGATTAGGAAGGAAAGGACTTTTAACAAACGGACTTCAAGGAGCTGTGAATCAACTTCTTTCTGTCATGTGCACTGACCTTGAGCCCACTTTCCCCTTAACTTTGAATATACCTAAAGGAGAGTAAATCCTTAATTTGTGGATAGGTTTGTACTAACTCTTCTAATTATGGCACCTTTATAAATACTCATTTCTAAAATTTAATTAAATCTGTTTGACTAATTAATATGAACAATCAGTGAGGGAAACACATCAGTGGGAGCCCATCAGCTAAAATACTAAAAAATCCTTTCAAGCCCCTCAAAGGTACCCCTAAAATCCTAAGGAGAGAAGTAGCCTTTGCTGGAGACCTAATCTACCATTGCAAGTGTAGTTTGGGAGATAAAGCCCTGAATGGAAGTGGCAAAGAGGCAAACTGAGGTTTGATAAAAAGAGATCATTCTCAACAAATAGAGCTATTCCAAATTTTAATAGGTTGCATGAGAAGTAATGAATTCCCTCTCTTTTAAGGTTTTCAAGTAAAGGCTAGACAATATGTTTGTTTTGGTGGAAAATCATTTTCAGGCTTGGGTTGGGAAGTTCAGGTATGAGAAGTTCCTTCCAACTCTGAAATTCTGTTTGCCAATCTGTAAACAGAAACATCAGTAGGATATCACCATCTTTAAGGAGTCACTTTTGCACTCGAATTCTGCATAGGATATCTTAACAAAGGCAAACACTTATAGGAAGTATTCTCCCTTTTAAAATTCATATCATAATAAATCAGGACTATTGAACAAGTTATGTTTGTAACTACATCTCTCAAGAAATTTTGTATGAAGAAATCTAGACATATTTACATTCATGAAACTCCTTGTTGAAAAAAAACATACGTGTTTTTAACAAGTCAAATGCTTATTAAATGAATAAACAGTAACATTAAATGGTATAATCTCACATTCTCTGTACTTTTCTTTCATTGAACTGAAATACTGAAAATAGGGTCAAATACAAAAAAATTAATCTGTAAAATATGTGTCTTTCTTATATTTTCAGAGATTAGGATATATGAATATTTTTTCTGTTCTTAGATAACAGATGGCAGACAAATATTAGACATCCAATAGACCAGGGGTCAGCAACGTATGGCTCTCAAGCCATATCTGGCTCTTTTGAGGGCCATATCTGGCTCTTTCTGCAGGAGCCATAAAGTTATTTTTTTTCAGGTGCTGTTACAGCAGCGCACACTGTTACAGGAGCGCGCACTGTGAGCACTGTATGGCTCTCACAAAATTACATTTTAAAAAATGTGGCGTTTATGGCTCTCACAACCAAAAAGTTTGCCGACCCCTGCAATAGACTATCTCTGCTTCATTACTCAAAATTGATAGTCCCTTGATGAAATTTCCCAACCTTACATGTCCGTTCTAACAGAACCCATTCAGATCCAGACAAAATCCAATTTGTCTTCATTTGACCTTAAAAGCTTATCCCCAAATTTTTATGTTAATAGGTTTAATTGCAAGTGTTATTCATAATAATTATTGGTGTAATCGAGGAATTTTTTTTGGTTGCTTTTTTTTCTGGTTCCTGTTCTTTGAAATTACATAAAAAAGTCCACACCTACAATTAGTCCATAAGAACATCTCAGCACAGACCTCCTGTTTCTAGTTATTCCTGTTATCCTCCTAACTAATGAATTCTCAGATGACTTTTGTGCCATAATAGTATAGAATCTGGAAGATTCATATAAGACTGTTTGATGTAAGAATCTTTTGAATACTGTACAGTTTGATTTTGCCTATTAGTAGTGAGGAGAGAGGTATCTTGTTCAGGAGGAAACTCCATTTCCTTAGAACTATTAGTCAGACTGACTTGTCTTACCTTTATTTAGCTACCTTGAAAACTATTCAATGTTTATAAAACTATATGACTTCATTATGGAACAACCAGTTGCCACAATGGATAGAGTGCAGAGCTTGGATTTGTAAATATCTGAGTTTGGATTAGGCCTCAGATCATTATAATAGTTGTTAACTCTGAGAATATCACTTAATTTCTCTCTGCCTCAGTTTCCTCACTAATAAATGTGCAATAAATAGTATCTACTTTCTGGGATTGTTGTAGGGATCAAATAAGTTCATATATATATATATATATATATATATATAAAACACATTTTGCAAACTTTAAATTGTTATATAAATGTTGGCTTATTGCATAATACCTATTTATAGATTTCTTCTATGTGAACCACTATTCTATTTTTATATTTTTACCCAGTACAGATAGTTTTATGATTACTTCTTTTAATATTATTTAAATTCTTATGACATTAAAGATTCTTCTCCTTCCTACTTTTTTATTGTTTCTTGATATCTATAGCTTTTTAGCCTACTAAATGAATTTTATTTTGTTTAATTCCATAAAATATTACTTTGTTTTTTATTGGTTGAGTACTAAATGTGTAATGTGAGGGATATTGCCATTTTACTGTGTTGTCATGGTCCAGCCACAAAGAGTAAATATCTCTCCAACCCTTTAGATCTTTTATTTTTATAAAAATCAGTTTGTATTTATAGTTAAGGTAAGTCATAGATTTCATAATAGGTTAAATCCTAAGTATTAAAACAATTATATTATGTCAAATGACCTTTTTCTTCCTTATTCCTCCTTTTACAGAGATAATACACAAAAAGGTGATGATTTTTGTCTATTTATTTTATATCCTGCCTACTTAGTAAAGCTCCTGTCTTGATTCATTTTTTCATGATTTTCCAAGATTTGTAAGAAATTAATTCAGTTCAATTTACAAACACATGCTGCTTTAGTGAGTCACTACACATTTATTAAGTACCTATTCTGTTCCAGGAATTATGTTAAGTACTGAAGGGAAGGAAAAGGAGAGGGAGTTGCCAATTATATACTAGGCACTGAAGATACAAAGACAAAAAAAAATGAGTACCTTCCCTCAAGTAGCTCACATTCTATTTGGGGGTTGGGGGGGAATTGCATATAACTATACCCAGGACTAAATCTACTACTAAGAAATATCTAATATTTATGAAGTCCTTTAAAGTCATTGCCAAAAACTGTAGTAATGTTATTTCATTTTATCCTCATGGCAACCCTGGGAGGTAAGAGCTATTATTATTATCCACATATACAGGTGAGGAAATGGAAGCACATAGAGATTAATTTACTTGCCCAAGTTGTTTTTATTGATATTTATCCCAGTAATGTGCTTTTTTGTCTTATTTTTATAGTTAGTTAATAATATGTCCAAAAAGAGTGAAGAAAATAAGACTTCTTGCTTTATTTCTCAAACATACTGGTTAAGACTTCAGTGTTTTTCCATTATAAATAATGTTCATTAAAATAATTTTGGATATATTTTTGGCCATCTCATGAAAAAGTATTTTGTTCCTATAAGTTTTAATACTTTTCACTTTAGTAAGTGATATTTTGTCCTATGGCTGTTTCTGAATCATGTAGTTTTCATTTATTTTGTTATTAATAATATAAACATGATGGTATAGTGGAGAAAGTCCTGGATTTTAAGGCAGAAAGATCAAGGTTCAAATCCCTCATATTTCCTAGTTCTGTTTCTATAAGCAGGTCACTTATTATCTATATGTCTCAAGTTACTGGCTCTCCTGGTTCTGCTTAATTTCTTTTGCATCATTTCAAATATCTTCATGGGTTTTTAAGAAACAATCCCCTTCATTTCTTACAGCAGAATAATATTCCATCACACTCATATACAGTAACTGGTTAACCATTCCTAATTGTTGGGCATTCCTTTCATTTTTTACTACCACACAAAGAACTTCTAAACGTATTTTTGTACAAATGGACTCTTCCTCTTTCTTTGACCTCTTTGGGGTATATTTCTAGTAGCAGTAGTTCTGGGTCAGAGGGTATGTACAGCATAATAACTTTTACAGCATAGTTTCAAATTGCTTTCCCAAATGATTGAACCAGTTTACAGTTCTACAATAGTTCATTGTTTCTGTTGAGTCATTTTAGTTATATCCAACTTTTGGTGACCCCATTTTGGAAGGTTTTCTTGGCAAAGATTCTGGAACGATTTGCCATTTCCTTCTCCAGTTCATCTTAAAGATAAAGAACTGAGAAAAATTGGGTGAAGCAACTTGCCAAGGGTAACACAGATAAGTGTTTGAGACCAGATTTAAACGTAAAGATGAGACTTCCTGATTCCAAGCCCACTATCCATGTAGTTGCCTGCAACAAGGTATTAGTATACCTATTTCCCCATATCTCCTTCCACATTGGTTCTTTCCCTTTTTTGGTTATGTTAGACTATGTGATAAGTATTGTAAGAGAGTACCTCAGAGTTGCTTCAATTTGCATTTCTTAAATTATGAATGATTTAAAGAATTTTCTGATATGGCTTTGATTTCTTCCTTAGAAAACTATATATTCTTATCCTTTGGGAATGGTTTATAGTATTGCTTAAGAAAAGCTTATTGATTCCTGTATTCATGCCTTTTATTGTAATTCATATAATTAATTAATATAATAGTTTTTTAAAATTATTTCTGATGATCCTTGCTTCCACATATAAACCCCACCTAGTTTTATAGAATAATAATTTAAATAAATTTTATAGGCTAAATCAGTGATGGGCAAACTTTTTAAAGAGGGGGCCAAAGGAAAGGAAATGCTCATCTGTCAGTCTATTTCTAAGGCAACTCTTTTGAAGTTTCATTGTCTTGTATCCTACTCATTGTATTTGTCAGATTAGGAATAATGTCCTGCTGCCAAATGGAACACTTCAGGGGTCCTGCCTCTGGCCTGTGGGCCATAGTTTGCCCATCACAAGGCTAAGTGATAATAATAATAATTAACATCTGTTACATCCTAGGAATCAAAAGTCCTAATTAGGAAACCATAATCTGAAGAATTCACCAAGAACCTTCAGTGCACATGAAGCTAAGAACACCAGGAATCTCACCAGAACTCACGCTGAAGGGAGTGTCCCAACAAAGCACCTGTAGGCAGAGAGGGTCTCCTCACCAAAGAACCAAGGAAGGAATCTTGCCACTCACCACCACATGATCCAAAGAAAGAGTCTCCTCCTCCAATCCAGCTCACTGACACATAGGGAATGATTGAGTCCTCGAGCTGGCCTTTTAAAAGCAGTTTTCTCAATGTCACTTCCTATTGCTCCTCCACTTTATGGGAACTAATAGAAGTCTTTCAATTTGCTCATCACTGCCCAAGGGGTGGCATTAGCCTCTGAAGTTGTCATCCATTCTAGCAAATGACTTGTGAACTCTCATACTTAATGACTGGCAAGGTACTAAGTAGGGGTATTTAAGTTTTTAATTGATTAACTTAAAAAAGTTACTGATTGATAGACAAAGAAAGTTTGATTCATTCTTCACATAGTTTAGAGTCATTATAATCAATATATCTGAACAAGAATCTCCTCTACTGCATACTCAGCAAGACTCTCTTAATGTATGATAAGTTTGAGCCTACATCATCATTTTAGCTCTATGTGAATATTTACATTTTATCTCTTTCATATATTTGGCAAATACTTGAACATTTTTCTAATACATTAAGCAACCCTCTTCCATTTTATGGGTGATTTTGTCCATTGATATTTAAATTTATTTTCCATTTGTTTCTATTTTTGTTTTTTTGTGTTTTTTTTTATAAAATGCTCTACATTATTCCTTTACTTAACAAATAAAGAAAAGAACACTATCTATCTAAACCTTCTTTTTCTTGGAAAAATTCCATCCTAGGAACCTCCCCTTTAACTTCCTTTTCTTTTTTTTTTAAACCCTTAACTTCTGTGTATTGGCTCCTTGGTGGAAGAGTGGTAAGGGTGGGCAATGGGGGTCAAGTGACTTGCCCAGGGTCACACAACTGGGAAGTATCTGAGGCCGGATTTGAACCTAGGACCTCCCATCTCTAGGTCTGACTCTCAATCCACTGAGCTACCCAGCTGCCCCCTTAACTTCCTTTTCAATCAAAATTAAAATTACTAGATCTTTGACCCCACTATTTTTATAAGTAATTTACTCCTCTCTGTTTTTTTTGCTTGGATCCAGATTTTCTTCCACCTCTTCCCTTGTCCACACTAGTCTTTGGTGATTTATTTTCCTTTTACTACTATAATCTTTTTTCATATATGCCCTTGCAAATCCAGTTATGGAATTACTTCTTCCCATACCAAATATTTTCTTTTCATGGTGGTCATTGCTTTATTGAAATTTGCCATCTTCTGTCCTAAGCACCAATTCCCCTTTTGAGTTTTTCTTAACACTTTTAAGTGTGTTTTTGTACCATACTGTTTTTAACCACTAAAGAATATGAGGCCATTTCTCCAAGAATAACATTGTTTACAAATGGAGGCATTTCCAATATTAAAGAATGGATCCCTTTCACCAACCTCCTTTGAAAGAGACCTGAGTGAATCCTGCTTCTTGCTTGTAAAGGGAGTTTGACCTTAGGATGTCCCCTCATAGTCCCCATTGGTGGATACTTTGAAAGAGGAGGTGGATGTAGAGATCTCAGCTCCTCCCTCATTTCTTTATCATAAGAGAATTGTGCCCTTGCATGGACCTAGAAGACCAAGCATATACTGTACTTTAGATGAGTTTAACATGATTGATCACCCTTAATCTTTCAAATGGCTCAGGGTATTGTGCATCTCAGCATATGTAAAAAGCATGGCTATCTCCTGGGGCAGATGGGAAATGCCGACCAAATGACTGTTTGTTTTGATATTCCATCAAATGTCACTGTTAATCCTAAGGGCACCAAATCAGTGTTGATTAAAACTACTAGAAATAAGAAAACTAGAATTACCTTGATGTTTACAGTAACAACTGATGGGTAAAAACTGACTTCTGACATAATTTTAAAGCATAAAACATTAACTAAGGAAAAGTTACCATCAGGAGTGATATTTCATGTGCAGGAAAAGGAATGGATGAATGAAGAACTTGTTAGATTGGTTGAATGTGGTCTGAGGTAGGCATCCAGGTGCATTATTGGTTATAGAGGAATGCTCTTACCTACACATTCAAGGGTCACCTGACTAAAAATGTGAAGAGAATTGCTGAAGTGCACATGGACCTAGCTGTTATTCCAGGAGAAATGAAGTTGCAATTACAAGTGTTAGATGTAGTAATTGATATGCCATTCAGAAATCATTTGAGGAAAGAATTTAACAAGTAGATGTTGGCTGGGAACCATGAATTTACTCCATTGGGAAAAATAAAGAAACCTTTGGTCACTGTATTAGGGAACTGGATCAAAACTGCTTGGGACAAAAATCTCCACCGAGCCATTTTGCTTGGATTTAAAAAATGTGTATATCAAATAGTATGGATGGTAGTGAAGATGGTGTTTTGTGGGAAAAAGGGGATGATGGCAATGACTAGGATGATGTTTCCACCTCAGGAGATGAGGAAATAGAAGAGGAAGGGGATCATGATTAAATATTGGAAGGTAGTTTCTTACAAGTATCTACTATAATAATAAAAGTGTTGGCATTAAAATTTCTTTAACTTGTTTCCAGGACCTTGAAAAAACTTTGAAGGTGGCTGGTCTTTGTTGACAGATCTAATTGGGGTTGGATTAAACCCTGATTGGGTTGGTTTTGATTGGGCTGGATTGGGTTGGAACTTTGAGACGTGGTTGTTATTAGCAGTAGATATAGGTAGATAGGCAGTTTCAGGTAGTAATTATAGGTAGTTATAATTCGGTGATGGCAAACCTATCACGTGTGTCAGCACTGACACGCATAGCCATTTTTGATAACACGTGGCCACATGTCACAGCCACATACAGAGAAGTATGGGGCCACATGCTGAGGATGAAACATTTGCTGTAGTGTAGTGTAGACACTCTTTGCACTAAAGATAACAATTCTACCTATATTAATTTACCTAGCTTGGTTTATTAAATACAGTTATATATTACAATTATACATTTTTGTTATTTAAACTATAAATATCATGAAATTATGCTGTTGTTTTTTTCTCAAAGTGACACACCACCCGAGTTATGCTCATTTTTTGGCGAATTTTGACACACCAAGCTCAAAAGATTGCCCATCACTGTTATAGGTGGTTATAGGATACCTAGTACAGGTATTTCTTTCTCTAACTCTTTCCTATATTTCTATTTTCTATATTTCCTATATTTCTCTCCTTTGCTATATTCATTTTACTATATTCTTTTACTATCTCTATTTTAATTAAACTAAATTGTTAATTGTTAAAAGCTGTTAGAAGTTTTCTTTTCTCTGGCTTAAAGGGATAATATTAATTTACAACTCTACTATATTCTCATTAAAACTTAAATTATTAAAAGCTGCTCTCTTATTTTGTCAAAATCCCTATATTAACCCTTACACAAACAAGGAGCACCAAGTTTGGCACATAATAAGCATTTCATAAATGTGTTCCACTTATCACCCAAAATGATAAAAGAAAGTATGTGATTGTTTCCTACCCCAGGTCACATAGTTAGTAACCCAAATCTTCATGTACTTTACCAGGGCTCTTTTCACTACCCCAGATAATCATGATTACACACATATAATCTATAATACTTCTAGTAAAATATTTTCCATAGGTGAAAAGTATCCTCACAGTCATGCTCTGGGGGTGCATACTGCAACAATGATGATGTTTATGATGATGAGAACAGTAGTACACACTATCTAACAATCGCATATCTCCTTTTATCATTGGTTTTCTTATCTGTAAAATGGAGATGATATTACTTCTCTTGGTGGTTATTGCAGTCAATGAAATATTTATGAACTGAATTATAACAAAATCTTTATCAATGTAAGTTAGCATTATTATTTCATCAAATAAAGACAACTAAGGGACAATTAAAGTTGTACTCAGAAAGATCTGAGTCCAAATGCTACCTTAGAAACTTACCGTATGACCCTGGCCAAATCTTGGACTCCCTCAGCCTCTGTTTCTTAAACTCTAAATGGAGATCATGAAAGCACCTATCTCCCAGAGTTATTGTGAGGAAAAAAATGAGATAGAATTTGTAAAGTCCTTTGTAAATCTTAAAGTTCTAAAAAACAGCTAGTTCTTATAACTATTTTAAAAGTTCTGCATCAAGAATCAGAGAAATTAGGACCAAGTAGTGGATTTAGAGCCAGGCTCAGAGAAAAGAGGTGCAGGATTCAAATCTGGCCTCAGAAACTTCCTAGATGTGTAACCCTGGACAAGTTAATTAATGACCTTTGCCTAGCCTTCCTGCTCTTCTGCCTTGGAACCAATAAGCAATAATGATTCTAAGGTGGAAACTAATGGTTTAAAAATAAAAGGAATAAGGGGACCTGTTCTCTAGGCTTAAATTAACTGCTGGCCACATCATGAAAGAATAAATACTCACCAAAATCAATAAGACATATGCATTGCATTTATATAATATATATGTGATATAATAAAATTTATAATAGAATATTTTAACTAATTAGTCATTTTCTCAATAGAAAAATTATATGGAATTTCATATATTTATCAATATGTTTTACATATGCATATATATGTATCTATATCAAAAGTATTAACTGAGTATCTTAATATTTTAAATGTTACAAATAAATAAATAAAATTTTGTTTCTGTTGATAAAATGGAGAATTTTCTGAATGTAATCATCAACTGCTCATCCTACAATAAATGACTACTGCTTCATGTACCAATAATGGACACCATTATTTTAGCCTGCTTGAACTAAAGTGGCCTCACTGGTGAGGGGTTAGTGCCTCATTTGTTTTATTCTTTGGTAGTTTGAATATTTTATTAAAACAGCAAAACAAATAATCTCCTTTTATTGCCTAGAAGAGAGTAACTTGTCTTTATAACTTACTATAATATCAAACTTGGAAATTATACTCAGAAACTGAGGGTAGAAGAAAAAAAAGAAAGAAACACAACACAAAATATAAAAACAGGTTTGTAATCTATTAACTAAAAGAAGAATCTCTCTCCTTGATGAAAATTTCTCTGAATTATACTATAATTTAGTTGATTTTTTAAAAATTTATGAACATATAATACTTTAGTCTATTTCATTACAATCTATCCCAAATGCTACTTTTGACTCTTTTCTAACCCAGCCCATGAGAACAAGAAGTCAAGAAGGAAAGACCATTAAATTCATGAAGCAAAATAATACCTGAAGGTACTATATTTCTCTTGCTGATACCAGAACACTGAATCAGAGGAGTCAGCTCAAGGTTTTGCTTGGCATCTCTGGCTGGTTTGCTGTAAGAAATAAAAGTCTGGCCTGGAGACAGCTGTAGCAAGACCCTCAAAAATTACATCACCCAGCAGAGGTGTGCCCAGAAGAGGGAAACATGGCATGAAAAATAATTTACCTGTCCTAATCATGTATGCAGAAATTAGAGCTGAGAAATTCCTTCTGGCCATATTTAAGACATCAACCATTGGTTCCATGATCTGTGATCATTTGATTGACTTTACAAAGGAATATAATTTCTACTTCACACTAGAATGTGGAGGGATGGGGCACAGGGAATCCAAGTGAGGCTAGCAGTTAGCCCCTTACAAACTGGAAGAACATGTTTACTATATATTGGTAAAATTATACTCCAGAATCTGTGCTCCACATCTTCATGCCAAAATTGGGAGAATCTACATGGTGTTCTGTAGACCTGGGCTTTCTGTTGGCTTCTTGATGAGTGCTGAAACTGCTTTTCTTTAGTTTATTATCAGTGCAAGTAACTCTGTTATGAGAATGCCTTCCTCTAGCATAGGTTGTTACCCTTCTGTGACTTAAATAAAATTTAAGGGCCTGTCTGAGACATTTAGAAGTCGAGGTTACACAGTACCTAAGGAGATATTCAATCAGTTGTTTTGTTCTGTTTTGTTTTCCTGAATCTAAATTCTGCACAGGATTGGCTTATAGAAAGTGTTAAATAAATGTTTGGTAATTGACTGACAGTTTGAGGACATCATCTAACCACAAAAACAGTTATTAGTTTCATGGTTTATGCTAGTTTACTCTTTCAGGCCACTAGATTATTATTTCTGCATCAGCCTAGGGACTATGCATGATAAATCACTATTCAAGCTAATTAACAATATGAATATGGATACACTCCAAAAATGGGGAAATTGAGTCCCCCAGGGAGTCATGATAGGTTCTGGGAAATGATTCTATATAACTACCCAAGGATTTAGGATTCCAGTCCTAAAGGAGAAAAATTAACATTTTGTATCTTAGATTACTAATCGAATTGAAAATAAATATATTGAAATACAAAGATCAGAAGCAATGCCATTAAAAATATAACTCAAGCTTTTTAATAAAATGTTCTTTAGGAACAATTAGATAATTAATCACTTCAAGGGCTGCAGGAGGAAACAATGACTAATTATCCTCATTATACAAATTTGGATGTGAGTGAAGGAGTTTGTTCAAGACTACAGAGGAAGTCTGTGTTGGCTCTAGGATTAGAACTCCCATCTTCTGCCTTTGAGCCTCATGGCTAAGTGACTTCAAAATAGGTTTATATCTGCTATTTTGGCTTTTCTCCCACATTAGAGGATAACTGGATGACATTGTGCAGGTCTCTCATTCATTTTCACTGTTTAAGATTTCCATTTGGGGAGTGTCTAGCCCTCGTCAGAAGAAAGCCTGAATACTTTCTGGAGTTGATAAATCTTTATTTTGACAAGTCATATCTAAGGACAAATGTTGGCTCCCCAAAGACCAATTTAATAAAGCCTAAATTTACCCCTATAAAGATGAGAAAACTGAGTACCTTAAATAATTTTATTGCTTTGTATATCTTATCTTCTCAAGTATGGTCCATTTAGAGAACAAATCAACTAAAATCATTTTAGATTGTCTTTTTTTTCCTTAAGGAAACCACTTCATTTCACATGTTCAAATCTGTTTGTGGAATTTTACCAACTCTATATGTTTAGCTGTGGGAGAGACAGAGACAGAGACAGAAAAGGGGAGGCAGGGAGGAAAGGGGCATTAGTGAAGGAATAATTATAGGTGACTAATAGCATATCAGTCAGTCACTAAACACTTATTAAGTACTTTCTGTGTGCTAGGTACTATGCTAAATGTGGGTGATTCAAAATTAGGCAAAAGACAGTTCCTGCCTTCAAGGAGCTTACAATATAGTAGGGGAGACCACAAGCAAACAAATATGTGCAAACAAGCTGAATATAGAATAAATAAGAAATATTTAACAAAGGAAGAACACTAGAATTAAGAAAGTTCAGGAAAGACTTCTATAGAAGTTGGGATTTTGGTTGGAACTTGAAGGAAGCCGGAGAATGCAAGAGGTAGAGATGAAGATGAAGAGCATTGTATATCAAGGGAGAAAATAATGAAAAACTTATTGAACTATGAGTCAGGAGACCACAGTATTAGTACAAGTTTTGCCCCTAACATAAAAGATTTTGGACAAGTCACTTCTGTGGCACTCAGAGTTTGCTTTTTTTGGTTTTTGTTTTTAATTTCCAAAATGTGGGATTTTTATCAAATGACCACTACCTGCAATATCACTTCTAGCTTTAACATTTTGTGTTTCTATATACTAGATTTGTGACCTTGCTTGACTTTTAGAGGGCTTGGCTTTTTCATCCTCAAAAAGGGTTTCAGACTTTATATAATGTATCTCAGGTGTCTTTTAGCTTTAACATTCTATGATTATATCATCCTTTTACTATTTGGAAGTCACTGATAAATAGATGTATTTCAAAAGTTTCTCAGAAAGAAATTTTAAATTTATTCAAGTGATAAAACAGGTGTCTCAAATCAAAATTATTAATTTTGTAAATCTATTCCTTTAAGTTTTAGTAAACTAACTTTTATTTTTTGGCACTACTCCTTTCTGACAGATATTCCTAAACCTGCAAAGAATTCTTACTGAGAAAAGTGCCTCTACATCAATAAATTATGAGTGATATCTTTGAGAAGGCAGAATATGCACAATTTCTAAATGGTGAGAAAGGGAAAAATGTATTTATTTTCCATCTGCTACTTTTAGAACATGTCCTCCCATGTAGAGGGGAGTAGGGGCATGCACTCCACCTGGGGTTTTCTTTCATAACATGAAATAGAGTACAATGACTATCTCAGTAATCATGAACAGGCAATCAAGGAGCATTGTCTTAAAACTGCAAAGAGTGTTTACAGAGAAGAATATGCTGGTGAGTCAGCTTCTGATAAAGCCAGATGCCAACTTTTCAAAGCTTCCAGCCTTCTCAAATACTGTGACTTGCAGCCTTCCATTTTAGCCATTATAGCATTGATGTAGATAGAGCAAAAGTACAAAGCACAACTTATACTCTTTATCCGAGGATTATACCAGCTAGGTCACAGCATTTGCAATACACATCATGAAATTTTACCCCCCCCCAAAAAAAAAAGTTAAACAAGACTTAATTTCTTTACATCACTTTCCAAATACTTAATTGTAGCAATAGGGACTCTGACCTCTCCAGATATTAATCATTTACTGGTATTAAGTTGGGTGTTTCAGGAGGCTATGATACTATTAGATATATTATAGAGTAATATGTTTTCTGAGTTCCTTCCAACCCTAAATCTAAATAAGAATCTATTATTTTTATGTCTATAGAGAATCTAAATTCAGAATCTAAAGCTGTTGCCAATATTCTTCTAGTGGCTGAAGGTTATTACAAAGACCCCATAATTATCTATTTTAAGGCTAAGGAAATGAGTTTCAGCTTGTCAGTGAAGAAACTAGGTATAACCTAACTACATGGAATTTAACTCTGGTAAAAATCAAACTACTTCAACAATTCTTCCTCTATGAATTCAGAATTTTCTCAGTAAGTTAGACTATATCCCATTGTTTCCAGATGCCCATGAGTTTCCCTCCCATCTCTTCATACATTCTGCATTTGAAAGCCTCTTACCAGTGATCCTTTTCAACTGAACTTGACCCAGCAGGATGCCTAAAAGTGGTATGTTGGAAAATATTTTAGACAATTAGAGATCTAGACCTAGATGGTTTGAACTGGGAATTCAACTGGCTGTTAAATAATCATCTAATTTTCTCTGTGGAGAGGACACCGAAAAGTCAAACAGAAACAAATGTCCCTCATTTAGAATCGAGATGAATTATATGCCCATAAACCCTGAAATTCATATCAAGTTACTCATTAAGATACTTAAAGAATCAAGAAAACTGAATGAGCATTGCAGAAGCTTAGCAGAATTCATAAAATTAAGGTTCATCTGTTTGAAAAACAACTCTGAGTAGACATTGAATACCTGTTATTATGCCTGCAGTAGGATAATTCTGATTTGAATGGAATGCTTTTGTATACAGTGTTAGCTGATATGATGTCTTTTCTTAAATTTTCACAAATTAGGTTTTCTAAATAAACTTGATTTAGATCTATCCTCTGTCATTATCGCAGTGTCCTAGCAGAATAAAATACATTTTTAAAAAAAAAGAAACATAAAGAGTAAAGGAAAGGAGGAGGAGAGAAGGAGTGAGCAAAACCACCACTAAATCATGGAGAGCACTGGAGTTTAGGTATGATAAATGATTAAGAGATTTATCTCTCTTCTGGAAAGTCTTGTTGAGTACCAGATTTTGGAATATGACTCCACATTCAACAGAATCAACACAGAACACTTCAAAAAATATCTGAATGAGTCTGACTTTTTTTCCCCAAATTTGAACAGAAGAAGCCTGCTGTTATTTTGTCTTTTTGGTTGGTTGGTTGGTTTTTTACACTCCTAAAACAAAAGAGAAGCATCTGTTACCTTCTTGTTTGGGCACACAAAAGCACTTTTTAGCATTTGTCAATTGTAGACATAGGAATCTGGTACCTTTCTCCTGAGACTTTCACAATGACTCCTACCATAATCCAATTTCAAGCAGATAAATAGCCCAGATTTTCAGATGTACAATAGGATCTATTATTTCTCATAGGATTAACGGAGTCATGCAATGAAAGGTAGAAGTTTGGAAACCATTTTGGCCCCAAAGTTAACCATTTGAGACTGATACCAAAGTTGAATCTAGTCTTTTAAAGTGAACACAGAGACTATGATTTCATGATGATAAATATACTTTTTAGAAAGGAATAGCGACTATATGCAATTGAGATGCATATATAATATTTAACAAAGGTGTCAAATGTGACTTTTTATCAAAATATCTATTTCAGAATTTTATGAGTAGAATAAGCATTAATTGAAGGGGATTTTAAAGATTAGAGTACCCTATCTAGCACTATATCTAAATGATGAAATCTCTGATGGTACTATCAGAAGAAACCAATCCATAATGGGGTCCTTGACTATTTATAATTTTAATTTAAACTACCAATGAGGATAAGCCATAAACCAAAATTGAGAGACAAAATTAACTAAAGATAATAGTAGTGAGCACTTACATAGATCTTAAAATTTTTCAAAGCATTTTGCTCATTTGTTTAGATAGAAGAGGGATATAGATATATACATACACATAAATAGTGATAGAGAGCATGTGTATGCATACATACACACACACACACACACACACACACACACACACACACACACAAATAGGAAAGGAATTCCTAGAGAAGGAATGTTCCGAGGAAGGAACTACATAGTTTGAGGGACAGAAGGAACTGAAAGCAGAGATCCAGGGAAGAGAAAAGGACTTCCTGGACAATTCAATACAATGAAAAGATCATTAATAATAAATGGTAAGTACTCCCTGAATGCTAAAATCTAGGCTAGGTGCTGAATAGGCAAGGATAAAAATTTTACCTGAAGATACAATGTGTACATAAAATCTGTGGACACATCTACCTAGAGAAAAGAGGAGGTATTGCAGAAATTCTCAGCCATACTCTCTAAATGGAATCATCTGTGCTGGAGTTTTATCCTCAAGTAGGCTACAAGCTCCCTGAAGGCAAAGACCTAAACTGATTCTCTTTAGTTGAAATCAAATTAAACATTATCATCTTTCTTTCCTTCCCATCATCTCTACCAAATTGTTAATCTTTTCTGCTTTTCCAATAACCTTGGTTTTATTTATCTATTAAAACGGTAGATGATAAGTCATTAGTGGGAAGAGAATGTTTCCCTTATTTCCTTTGTATTGCCAGCACTCAACATTTTACCTTGCAGATGCTTGATAATTTTAATTGCTTTTTGCATATAACTTTTTTCAACTAACATAAAAGAAAATTACATAAGAAAAATATGATAAGTTTATTGTCTTGTTAAATTACCATTCTCCTATTTAAGGGAAGATCTAGGATAAAATTTGTTAAAAAATTAAAATTCAATAATGTAGAAAACAAATTTAGTTTAATCATCAATGTACCAATAAATATAACCTAGCAAGTCGGATATTCAGCTTTATTTCTCAAGGAAAAACTACAAATGAAGCAACATATAGTTTGAAGAAATATCATTGATTATTTCATTATTACTAAGTTCAATTTATTAATAACTAACTTCACAATTAACTAAAAAGGAATCCAGGGAATATATATCACATGGATAGGAAAATGTTGTTTTAAAAATACTAATAATTTATTGATCAATGATAAAAGCATATTTGTGTAGCATGATTATAACTTTCATAAGATATAAAAGAAAGTGGATCAAAGTTAGGGCAAAACACATTTGGGAAGGGAAAATAAATGAGTATATAAAGGAGAAAGATGAGAGCAAAGAGGTGACAGTCTGGGAGCAGGGAAGGCTGAGGTCTACAAAGCCTCAGCCATTCTCCTCCCTAGAAGTACAATTAAGTATATTGGGCTGTGGATGAATAGCTGGCTTCAGGTGAAAATATATTATATATGATAGAATACGGCCTTTCCATACCCTTGCCCTTGATGCATTGCCAATTACCTGGCAACATAAAATTGCCTGGCTTGTTTCAAGGCAGTATTCTGACTCTTAGGGGGTGGAGAGCATTAGACCAGGGAAGGAAAGTCCTGCTTTTTCTCACAAAGGGAAGGGCCCTCATAGCAAGACTTGGCAAAAAGGTGAGACAGAGGAAAACATGTCTGCCAACCTCTCTTTTTCTGAGTGCCCCTACTGCTTTGACTTCATTTCTCAGGTAGCAAGGGGAAAAGAGGTAGCAGATGCCAAAAAGTAAATGCTCTTGAGAAGTTATAAACAGTAAAAGCAAGTTTTTAAGTCCATCAATCAGTTCTCTCTATTGAGAGTTAGTAACCTGCATCTATAAGATAAAAATAATTGAAGTTCATTACTGTAACTGGTTGATCTTCAAAATCTTGATGTTCCCTCCTAAACCAGCAAAGGAAAATTATATACTTTCCAGCCTAGCATACTGAATTCTAATGATGGATACACATATGTGTGTTAATTAGAATATCACCCATTTCCTCTCCACATTCACCAACCAGACTGAATAATAAACTTTTTTTTTTTATCATTCTCAGGTTTGCAATTACTGTGTCAGCACTGGACGAACACTCTAGATTCTATGTTCTATTTCTTTATTAAGGCATTTGTATGCTGCTCATGAAAAGCCATAACAAAGAATGAAATATATTCCCTTTCCCTGATGATTAATGTGAACTTAACACAATCCGAGTTTATGCTTCCATCATTGCTGTCTGGGACCTCTGGAGCTTGACAGCAAAAACATGCTACAGCTGTGCCACCGCTGTCAAAGTGGACTACTCTTCAGGAAGTGTTTACATATTTTTGTGACTCGACAGTCTTTGTTCCTCATGTTTTCTCTTGGTCAGAGAAATTATAGGTAAAGTTAACATTTTCTTTAGTAAAGGCTGTTATCTTAAGTAGTTATCTTTAAATCTTTTTTCTTAAGTTATCTGAAGTTAAACCGTTATCTTAAATATTAAAAAATACAAGGCCTTTATAAGAAGGGTAAAAAATGCTATGGGCACCCTCCACCTTGCTATATCTCCCCCTTGAGTCAATTAATCAATAAACTTTTATGCATCGGGAACTGTGCTAATTGCTGAACGTATACACACAAAGAATGAAACAATCCTTACTCACAAAGAATTTACATTGTGTCAGTACATTTGCATTCTCTCAGGCACCCCTTTTTCATATGTACAGTTTATTACAAATCAGGTTAAAATGAACAGCGAAGTACATCATGCGATAAAAAAAAAAAAACGGGTCACAAAAATGCCACCTGTAGAACATGGGACTTAAAGGCCCTTTCTGTCTCATCTTGATACAGTAAGATGACAGAGTTTGAGCTGGAAGATTCTTTAATCTAATATAGTTCAAACTCCTAGTTTTAAAAATGAGGAAACTGAGGTACAGGATGATAAAGTAGTTGCCCAAAGTCACAAGCACTACGTGTAAAAGTTGAAATTCAAAGACAAGGACTAGGACTCTTTGTATTAAATAAGAGTCTATAGGACTCAATACTGCTCTCTGCCATAGTCAGACTATACCTGGTATAATGGTTTTTTGGTGGGCACTATATCTCCAGAAGGATGTTGATGAACTAGAAAGTCTCAAAGGAAGTCAGCCCTATTAGGAACTGAATAAAGAATTAAACCTCTTTAAATGAAACATTTCTGGAAGGCAAACAATCATATGTGAGTATAAAATGCAAATTATATATTTGGAGATGGACATTGTTAGCTAACAAAGAATAAGAAATTAGAAAGAAATAAACTGTTATATTTGTAAGAGGGAAAATGATGAGACTGGCTACAAATTAATAATTTTGTTAATCAAAAGTAATAAGGCAAATATGGAAAAATAGGTAAGAGATACATAATTTACTTTCCTTATTGCTCCATTTAGTTTGCTATTCTATGGCCACCCTTAGGGAAGTCCAGTCTGCAACAAACATGGAAGAGAAGAGCGAAATCTGCTCTTGCCTCAGTTTATCAAACTTTTTTTCCACATTCTGACTCTCATACATCACGTCTTAGGAGCTAACTGTGGCTTTCTATTTTGCTGCCTTTTTCTGGCTGCCTTTCTGTCCTCATGACCCAACCCACTCAATGATTCCCTTCATACATATTTCCAAAAAAAAGGTGGTCAAATAGATTTTGGTGAAGGGCTTTGGATCATGCCACATGAAGCATGGTTGAAAAAACTTAGAATATTTAACTTGGGAAAATGAAGAATTAGAAGGAGCATAACTGATGTTTTCATGTGGAGCAATAGTTTTAAGATTCAAAAATACAAATTTCAGGGTCTTTGAAAATGGAAGAGGATTCCTAGATAATGAGCTCTCTCTCCCTGCTGGTCTTTAAGCAAAAGTTGCTTATTTCATTTTAGTTATGGCATAGAAGAAATTGTTTCTGAACTCAATTCCAATTCTCAATCTATAATTCTCTATTCTTCCCTCTTCTGTTTTTTAATAGACTTTTTATTGTGTTTTTTAAACATTTATCAATATTCATTTTCAACATGGTTACATGATTCATGCTCCTACTTTCCCCTTCACTCCCCGCACTCCCCCCACCCATGGCCGACGCACATTTCCACTCGTTTTGTCATGTGTCCTTGATCAAGACCTATTTCCAAATTGTTGGTAGTTGCATTGGTGTGGTAGTTTCGAGTCCACACCCTCAATCATGTCCACCCAGACCCATGCGTTCAAGCAGCTGTTTTTCTTATATGTTTCCTCTCCTGCAGTCCTTCCTCTGAATGTGGGCAGCGTTCTTTACCATAAATCCCTCAGAATTGTCCTGGGTCATTGTATTGCTGCTGGTACAGAGGTCCATTACTTTCAATTTTACCATAGTATATCAGTCTCTGTGTACAATGTTCTTCTGGCTCTGCTCCTTTCGCTCTGCATCTGTTCCTGGAGGTCTCTCCAGTTCGCCTGGAACTCCTCCAGTTTATTATTCCTTTTAGCACAATAGTATTCCATCACCCGCATATACCACAGTTTGTTCAGCCATTCCCCAATTGAAGGACATACCCTCC
>NC_058131.1:125319096-125333166 GCF_016433145.1 Gracilinanus agilis | reverse complement strand
TTTTAGCCAATCTGCTAGGTGTGAGGTGATACCTCAGAGTTGTTTTGATTTGCATTTCTCTAATTATTAGAGATTTGGAACACTTTCTCATGTGCTTATTAATACTTTTGATTTCTTTACCTGAAAATTGCCTATTCATGTCTCTTGCCCATTTATCAATTGGGGAATGGCTTGATTTTTTATACAATTGCTTTAACTCCTTGTATATTTGAGTTTAAGTGAGGAGAGCCAAGATGTTCCTTGAAAGCCTTCAATAGCTCATTATGATGCTTAAGTCATAAAAAAAATATTTAGAAGGCGGGC
The DNA here is from genome assembly GCF_016433145.1 of Gracilinanus agilis. Lineage (NCBI taxonomy): Eukaryota > Metazoa > Chordata > Mammalia > Didelphimorphia > Didelphidae > Gracilinanus > Gracilinanus agilis. Next base: position 125,332,863 of record NC_058131.1, on the reverse strand, counting down.
AATTGGGTGGCTCAGTGGATTGAGAGCCAGGCCTAGAGATGGGAGGTCCTAGGTTCAAATCTGACCTCAAACGCTTCCTAGCTACATGACCCTGGGCAAGTTACTTAACCCCCATTGCCTAGCCCTTAATGCTCCTCTGCCTTAGAATCAATATTGATTCTAAGATGGAAGGTAGAGGTTAAAAAAAAGTATTTCGAAGGCCAAGTTGGTGTTTCATTACTCCAGCATCTATGTTTTCATTGGCCACATCTCCACACTGGCTGCTTTAAACTCTTCATTGTGATACCTTCCATAGTCTGCCTTATATATGAATACCATGCCAGATTAAACCACCTAAAAAATGCTTTCCACACATGAATTAACTGAAAAAAATCCTATAATTCTTCCAGGTTAACATCCAAACACTTTAGTATAGCATTAAATACCATCCACAATCTGGTTTTTGTCTACCTCAATGATTTTCTTTCCCTTAATCCTCTTTAGGAGCCTCCTTAGGAATCCTCTGGTCAGGTTAAACAGACCTATTTGTTATTTCCAGATCATACCATTAGCATTCCAATCTAAGCATTTTTCATCATCCAATCCTTGCTGTTAAATGTCTTTCCTCTTTTTCTCTGCTAATTGAACTCTTACTCTTTCTTCAATAGCTACCTTCAGCCCCAATTTCTCTATGACCTCTATCCTAATTGCCTTTAACCACAGTGATTGCTCTTCCATGGACTCTCATAGCAGGGCTTAAAGCTCTTGCTTTGCACAAAACTGTGTTATTTTTTCTTGTTATTTATCTCTTCATACATATATCCTATCTCCTCAATTACACTATAAACTCTTTTTTTTTAAACCCTTGTACTTTGGTGTATTGTCTCACAGGTGGAAGATTGGTAAGGGTGGGCAATGGGGGTCAAGTGATTTGCCCAGGGTCACACAGCTGGGAAGTGGCTGAGGCCGGGTTTGAACCTAGGACCTCCTGTCTCTAGGCCTGACTCTCACTCCACTGAGCTACCCAGCTGCCCCCTGTAAACTCTTGTAAGGCAAGGTCTTCTATCTCATTGTAATCCTCAACCTTTTATGAGAATGCCTGTTTCCCATGCTTCGAATACACCAAAGATTACCTTTTGTTGTCCCATTCCACTTTCTATCTTCCAATGTGATAGCAAACTATTCCAATAAACTAACAAGCCAAAGTGCTGATAACTAAGAATTACTACAATTCTTCATCCCAGAAATATTTATATTTTAATAGAAGACTTCTGGAGGGAGACAGGATACCTTAACTACAAACAAAAAATGGCATAAAGTCTAGACCTCTAAAGGAATTACATATTCACATATTCAGGTACATCACATATATACACTAAATGGGAAAGTGGGTGCCAACTACCTATTTCCTCCATTCTTACTTACATATTACTGAACTGTGAAGGAAGAATTCACATTATATAATCTCAGCTCTGAGGCAGTTAAGTGGCTCAACTGATAGAATAATTGGCCTGGAGTCAGAAAGACTCATCCTTATGAGTTCAAATCTGATCACGGGCACTTACTAACTGTGTGACTGAGCAAATGACTTAACCGTGTTTGATTCAGTTTCCTCATCTATAAAATGAACTAGAGAAGCACATAGAAAACTACAAATAAGGCCATGAAGAACTGGACATGACTGAAACAACTGAACAACAATCTCAGCTAGGTTCTCATTACACCAATTTTTCCAATTCTCCACAATTAATTTTTTATCAAAAGTTATGCCAAACCTTCTCTTTTCAAGTCTCTTTTACTCCCCTCCCACAAGTAGCAAAAAATCATAGATATAGGACTGGAAGAGATGCTATCCTGAAGGAAGTAAAGCAGAGAGTAAATGATGAGGTCACATGTGTCAGATATATGTGTCAAATCACTATATATGTCTGAAACATGTTTTGAACTTAGGTCTTCCTGATTCTAAGAATAGTATTAAACTCACTGTATCACCAATAAGACTTCAGTTTATTCTTTAGCTGATAAAATAAAATCCATTCAATCAGAGTCCCCTCCTCCTTCCTCTATTTCTTAAAAATGTAGACATCAGCACCATTTTTCTTCATCATTAGTCTTCATTTTTCTTATATACTAGATCTTTCCCAACTCCCTACAAAACAACAATCGCCTCCATCTTTAAAAAAATATCTTTGATATAAAAACACCAAATAGAGTCATGAAGACTAGGACAATTGAGGTGACTAACGGCACACAGCTTCCACTTTAGTTCAGGCCTTTATCCCTCTCTTATTGACAGTTCTAATGGCCTCTTCTTCTGGTATCCCAGTCTCAAGTCTTTCCCACCCATCCTATGTAGAGTTGCCAAAGTGATATTCCTAAAGAAGAGATCTAGAAACAACTTCATTATTTGTAATACACTCCAGTGGGTCCATTTTACCTTTAGAATCAATTGTTTTGGCATTTAAAGCCATTTTTGCCTTGTCACATATTATTTTACTTCATACACTCCAGTACAGTCAATTTGGCATTCTTACTTCTTTATTCCCCTTTTACAAAACTCTTTATGTGCTTTTGCTGATCTTCCTGCCTAGAATCCATTCTTTTTTTTTTTTTTAATTTTAAACCCTTAACTTCTGTGTTTTGACTTATAGGTGGAAGAGTGGTAAGGGTAGGCAATGGGGGTCAAGTGACTTGCCCAGGGTCACACAGCTGGGAAGTGTCTGAGGCCGGATTTGAACTTAGGACCTCCCGTCTCTAGGCTTGGCTCTCAATCCACTGAGCTACCCAGCTGCCCCTAGAATCCATTCTTTCTTCACCTCTGCCTCTCAGAATTCCTAGTTTCCTTCAAAATTCAGCTGAAATGCCATTTCCTCCAGAAAGCTTTTACTGATCCTCCCACCATTGACACATCTAAAGAATAACTTTTATTTTGTAGGCATTTGGCATATTTTGTATATACAGTTATGTATACATATCCCCCCCCCAATGGAATGTGTATACCCTTACAAAATAGCAAGCAACAAATTTTATTTTTGCCTAATATTCCCAGGACTCAGTAAAGTACTTGTCATGGAGTAGACACATAATTACTTATTTCTTACTTACTTCATTGAATAGAAAAGAAGGGGAAAACCGGATGACTGTAATTACTTATTGCTTATTTACTTCATTGAATAGAAAAGAAGGGGAAAACTGGATGACTGACTAATTTACTGATTCATAGGATCACCTCACTTAGGAGCAATTCTTCCTCCTATCTACCTTAAACAGATCAGACTGAAATTTAAGCTTAGCTGTGAGTCTGAGCTGTGGTGAAAGAGAGACAGAAGCATTACTCATTCTTACAGAGGGCCAGGCCTTTCTTGTGGTAGCAATATATTATAAATAGAATGGGTGTCTATCTGGGGAATGATTAAACAAATTGTGGGATATGAATGTGATAATATCAATGTTTCATAAAAAACAACAAATATAAGGAATACATAGAAACAGAAGACTTGTTTGAAGTGATACAGAGTGAAGAAAGCAGCCTCTAGAAACAGTTTACACAATGATTACAAAAATATAAATGAAAACAACACTAAGAGATCCTAACCTCTGATTTGTTGCAATGACCAATCTCAGCTCCCAAAAGCTAACAATGAAACATACCTTTTTCATTTCTGTAGTGAGGTGGGCAGCTGCTCACATGGAGTAGATCATGTGCTATTAGACACAGAACTACAACTCTTGGTTTTGCTGAAATGTTTTTCTTTGTTACAAAAGAGGACATAAAGTCAAGAGAGATATTTAAGGCTAAATGATTATGACATAAAAAGTAAAAACAAAGTAATAGGGGACAAAATTTGAGATTTTATTTACTTAAACAGCTCCCAGAAAAAAAATAATCCCTTGACCAATATCAATGAACACCTTCACTTCGATTCATCACCTCAAAGAATTGCTAGAGCAGAGGTGTTAAACATGAGGCACGTTAAAATTTCTATGAGTGGCCCCAACCAAATTAAAATGTAATTGGGAGATGTTTAACAAAATCAATAAAATACAATGAAACATAGACAATATTACATAATATTAGGATTTTTTAAAAAAAACAGATCATAGGTCTTCCACAGAGATACTTTTGAATATTTTAATGGAGGCTTTGTGTGCCAAAAAGGCATAATTAATTGTCTAGGTTCACATAGTTTTCACATAGGTTTCAGATGGGTGAAAGGTAGGATTTCAATTCAGATCTTCTTTGACTGAGGCCAGCTTTTTTTAAAATTCATTATACCACTCTGAAAGGCATCATAAAGTGTATAAGAAATTTGGAGAGTTATGGGTAAAGTTTATTAAGTCTGATGACATAAATTGAATCTGATTTTCCCAAATAAATGATACTATATTGGGGAATTATTTGCTCAATGCCCAATATTTAATTTTCAATTCATGATGGCAAACAATACAAAAAATACTTTTGTTCCACAATTCCATAATATGCAAATGAGAACTAACCTAATCCTGGAAATTGATACTGCTTCTCATTTTGTTATGTTAATTGATACTGTAGTCTCATTTTCCTTCATTATAAATCCGGATATTGATGCTACCTGTCCCACAGGGAACAAAGAAGATCATGGATATAAAGAGCTTGATAACTATACATTGTTTAAGCTAAAACAGTAACAAAACACATGGAATCTCAATTGAAACTGTACCATTGTTTACTATATAAGCATTTAATTTGGCTTTATAACTCATTTATTATTTTTGCTATGACGAATCAGACATAGAAATCAGAAGGTTTCTTTTTTGGTAAATTTCAAAATATCTTTGAGGAAACAACTGAAGAGAACCAGGGCCACAGCACAGCTTTTTAAGAAACTAATACAGGGATATTTTCTTCCATTCTCACATCCCTTTCACTAGCAACAAATTTCCCTACAGCAAGTATCTCTATCTGGTTCCTGACCTTTTTGCTGTTGTTTGACATAGAAAGGTATTACTTCAAGCTGATTTAGAATGAATGCTCACCTATCAATAAAAGAAGTAATAATATGTATTTTTAAAAACTACAATAATATTGAAAGACTAAATGAGTATGTGTTGAACTGTTAAAGTACCAAAGATTGACATTACATTATCTATCTCCACTAAGGGATCTAATTTTAATTTTTTAAATTTTATTTATTTTTTTTTATTTTAAACCCTTAACTTCTTTGTATTGACTCATAGGTGGAAGAGTGGTAAGGGTAGGCAATGGGGGTCAAGTGACTTGCCCAGGGTCACACAGCTGGGAAGTGTCTGAGACCAGATTTGAACCTAGGACCACCAGTCTCTAGGCCTGGCTCTCAATCCACTGAGCTACCCAGCTGCCCCCAAGGGATCTAATTTTTAAAGCACATTCTTGGGATTCATAGATTAATATATGATATTAGATTTGAGATAAAATTCTGGTAGTTAACATGATGTGAAGCAGCCACCAAGAAATCATGGCTTCCCAGTAAATGACTAAAATGTCGTTATTTGGGGAATTTTTTAAATCCCTGAAAAAGGAAAATGGTAAATTGTTTGTTTCATGTTTTACTAAACAATCAACATGAGTTTATTAAGTGCCCATTCATTGTATTGCTAAACACTATGCTTTATACTATGAATATAGAGAGAAAAGCGAAAATGTTTTATCTCCATCAAGAAACATATGTATTAATAGGAGAAAACATGTATATGTGGAAGTATATATGTATATATATATAATACATGCAAAATATCTAAAAGTAACAATTTAATTTTTAAAAATTTAATAAAAACTAAATTAAAAATTTTAAATTAGTGGAACCAGAAGGGCTTATATAGAAACTGATAAAAGATGAGCTTTGAAGAAAGCTAGGAAAATACTACTGATTCTGAAAGAAACAAACAATTTTTTAAAAATGACCTTTCAGGGCAGCTGGGTAGCTCAGTGGAGTGAGAGTCAGGCCTAGAGACAGGAGGTCCTAGGTTCAAACCCGGCCTCAGCCACTTCCCAGCTGTATGACCCTGGGCAAGTCACTTGACCCCCATTGCCCACCCTTACCACTCTTCCACCTATGAGACAATACACCGAAGTACAAGAGTTAAAAAAAAAAATGACCTTTCACATCTAAGATGTCAAACATACCAGAATGAGTTTGAAGGGAATACCTTTAGCAAACTTTTGAATAATGATATTTGTCATCAGAGTTCAAATCATGTATTAGTTTTTATTTTTATTGTTTCAATCAACAGATCTTTATTAAATACCTACTTAAGTGCTATTTTGGCACTATGGTAGATAGTAGGGATATAATAAAGACAAAAAAGTTCCTGTCCTCAGGGTCCTTGCATTCTAAAGAGCAAGACAATAGTATAGAAAAAGAAATATTAAGGGAGTTTTATTTATTTCATCAAATATTTTCTAATTTTTTTTAATTTGATTACTTTCTAATTTTGAATTCCAAATTTTGCTCTTCCCTCCTACCCATCTCCCACCAATTGAGAAGGCAATAATATCAATTATACATGTAAAATCTTTGAAAATATATTTCCACATTAGCCATACTACAAAAGAAAACACTCACACAGGCAAGAAAAAGAGAGTGAAAAGGTTGGCTTCAATCCGCACTACAATTTATTTTTCTCTGTGGAAGTAGATATTATTTTTTATTATAAGTCCTTTGAAAAGAACAAAGTCTGATTTTAAAAAAAAAAGACATTTCTTAACTGAACAAGCCATTCTGGGATATCTCTTTTTTCACATGCTCTTCATTGCGAAAATCTTGTGATCTTTCAAGATTCCATCGGCTTTGGTATTCTGCCTTATCACTTCCCTTTTGCTTCTCTCCTTGGAAGTTAGAGCCATGAACTCCCTAACCCCCATTTTAGGAGGGAGCTCAGTTCAGAATACCTTATTTTTCACCTGATTTTACTACTCTGGGACATCTGACTTCTCCACTATGCTCCCAAGTCAGATCCTCCCCCAACTTCCTTCAGTATGTTGTCATGCCTCATTAGACTGCAAGATTCATGAGAGCAAGGAATTTCTTTTTCATATTTGTATCCTCAGAAATTAACACTCTGACTGGCATATAATGGGATTATAATAATGTTTGTTAAATATTGGATAGAATTTACTCTAACTAGGAAGAGAGCATTATAACATGGAATGATTATTGGATCCAGAGTAAGAGGAGCCAGGTTAAAATCTCATCTTGAATTCTTAATATAAACAAGCCCCCAAAATAACCTGGGATTCTGTTTTCTGTACTATAAAATGAAGAAATTGTACTATAGCATCTTAGAGATCCTTTACACTTCTAATCCTTTCATTCTAATAAGGAATTAAAAAAAAAAAAGCCAAACATGAGATGAGATAACACTTCAACTCTTATGGCTATCCCTAACATTCTCAGTCTCTTGATTTCTAGAGGCACCTGGGAGTTGAGGCTCCCTGTCACTTTCTCCTCTCCCACAAAGGGAAAGAATATCAGAGGGACAGGTAAGTCAATCTTGTTTTGAAGAAGAAGGGGATACAATTATTGCTATTATTGCCTTCAGAATTAATTTAGTGTCAAACTAATAAACATCTAATATGTGTGAGTCACTATATTAGACATCTGTGATACAAAGGGAAAAGTGGAACTGTTCCTGGGCTCTTAAGGAATGGGATAAACATGCACATATAAAAGTGGACAAAGATTTTTGTTTTCTTTTAAAACTTTTTTTTTCAATTACAGTTAGAAACTATTTTTGCAACTGTACTCTGGACAGTTTACAATTCTGATTTTCTCTTCCCCTCCCTTCTAAGCCTCCTCTGAGGTGTTAAATTATCTGGTATAAGTTATATGACTGCTTTCATGTAAAATATATTTCATATTCTTTATGCTGTGACAGAAGACATATTATACATAAAAAACTCATTGTAAGATTTAAATTTGGGTTTTGCCTCAATATGAGAGTTATAAAAGTGGTTGCCATTTATAAAATAGTAGCCCCTAGACTGTTAGCAGCTTTTATTTACAAGGTAAAAAAAGTGAAAGTGGGAAATGTAGAAAAGAGACAGAGCCTTAACAAACCTACCAGTCCGTTTCCAGTGAAGCCCGGCTCAGCCCCCTGCAAGTGCTTCTGCAAGCCCCAGTCTCCATGTGGATTTCCCGGTAATCCTCAACCAGAAATCCCAGTGGTCTCTTTAGCCAGAGTTCCACCAATGCAGAATGACTCAAAGGGGAAAAAAGTAGTTCCACTCACACACACAGAATCCAAGGAAAGAGTCCCTCCAAAAGCCGAGGCAGGAATGTCTCCAAGCCAGAAGAGAGACAAATTCAGGAAGACATGATCTTTTATAGTCCTTTTTCTGAGTCACTTCCTGTCTCTCCCTCCACTTCATGATAACCAATCACAGCTTCCAAATTGCCTAGCACTGCCTATGGGGGTAGTGTCTGTGGGATCCACCTCTTACTCTTTGAGTTAAGATAAAGAAATTTCCTTTCACATTATGAAGGAAATAAAGTGAAAGATGGCATGTTTTGATCTGCAATCAAACTCCAACAGTTCCTTCTTTGGTTGTAGATAGAATTTTTCATCATGAGTTTCCTGTGGACATCTTGGAAACTTACTTGGATAATAATAGTTTAATCCTTCACAGTTCATCATCTTACAATATTTCTGTTACTTTTTAAAAGTGCACTCTTGGTTTTGCTTACTTCACTGTGTATCAGTTCATATAATTCTTTCCAAATTTTTCTCAGCTCATCCTGTTCATCATTTCTTATGGGTCAAAAGTATTCCATTACAACTAGATATCACAATTTTCTCAGCCATACTTTAAGTTATAGGCAACCCTTTAGTTTTCAATTATTTGCCACTACAAAAAGAGCTACTAAAATATTTTGATTCAGGTAGGTCTTTTACTCTTATCTCTGATTTCTTTGGGATACAAACCCAGTAGTTGCATTTCTGGGTCAAAAGGCATGAATAGCTTTATCATCCTTTGAGGATAATTCCATATGGCTCTCCAGAATGGCTGTATCAGTTCACAGTTGCACAATGTATTCTGTGTCCCAATATTCTCACATTCTCTTCAACCTTTATCATTTTCCATTTTGGTCATATTAGCCAATTGGATAGATATGTGATGGTATCTCAGAGTCATTTTAATTCCAGTTTTTTAATTGATACTGATTGATTTGGATCTTTTTTCATATAAAAAGTTTTAATTTCTTCATCCCAGAATTGCCTGTTCATATCCTTTGACCATTGTTATTTTGAAGAGAGACACTACAACTATAGTTGTAACTAGTACCTAGGATTTGACAGACCTGAAGGGACACCTTCAAGGACAAAGGGCAAAAATGGCATTGCTCTCAGTCCTAGACCAGTATAGATGTATCTGACTGTGTGTTAAAGAAGAGGGTTTATTTTAACAAAAATATATCAAACAGGGTAATTAGGTAGGTGGGTTGTAGGAGAGTACCTATCACTAAAAATGTCTACCTTGAGATCCCCAAAATGACTTTGCAATAAATTCTTTGTTACCCCACCAGGCTAGGCCTAATCTCTCTTCTCTCTTACTCTCTATAGATCCCTCTGCTATCTCTCTATTCCTAAATTAAACCCATACATGTTTTTGAGTCTTTTAGAAATATAGACGGAGTAGCTCAGATATTTGAAGTCTAAAGCAATTGGGTTCACCTCAAAGAGGAAATCCCCTCTGAGGCAACTTTGAAAGTTTAATCAGTTTCTCTTCACAGTTTAGATCTGCTTTATAAAGTTGACAAAGATAAATCATAGAACAGCTTCCAGGTGGTGATAATAACAGGTCACAGGGATGGTTTGGGAAGGGTTAGAGATCTGCAGGAGGTCAGAGACAAATCTCAGAGCTGGTTTCAGCTTCACAGCCTCAAACCAACTCCCCTTCAAGTTGGCAGTTAGAACCTCCACACTCTCCTTCTACATTCCAACCATGTTTACCCCTGTGTCCACAGTTTCATCAAATTCCATTTCCCTTTGCTGCACACCTATCTCTCTTCCCCAAAATTCCCTCTCACACCATTTATCAATAGGAGAATGCTTTGTAATCTTATAATCTTATATATGTAGACTCAGTGCTCTATTTATTCGAGAAATTAGATTTTTGTCAGAGATACTTGTTATAAAATTTTCTTCCCAATTTGTTGCTTCCATTCTAATCTCAGTCTCATTGGTCTTGTTTGTTTTAATGAAGACAATTCATTTTTCAAAAGTTTGCTGTGTTTTGTTTGGTCAGAAATACTTCCTTATCCATAAATTTGTCAAGTAAACTTTTCCTTGTTCCACTAATTTGTTTATGGTGTCACCTCTTATTTCTAAAGCAAGTATCCATTTTGACTTTATCTCAGTGGTCAGTGTTAGATGTTGGGCTGTGACTAGTTTCTGCCATACTGTTTTCCAGTATTCTCCACAGTTTTTGTTAAACAGTTGGTTCATTCCAAAAGAAATGGGTTTATCAAATATTGGGTTGCTCTAGTCATTAACTACTATTTGTTGATGAATTAATCTATTCCTTTGATCCACTATTAAATCTGGTATTAGCCAATACCAGATTGTTTTGATGATTACCTCTCCATACTATCGTTTGAGATCTGGTATAGGTAGGGCAAATTCCTTAATTTTTTTTTTGCTTTAATTCCCTTGACATTCTTGATTTTTCAGATGAATTTTGTTATTATGTTTTCTAGGTCAGGGAAATAACTTTTGGGTAGTTTGATTGGTGTGGCACTAAATAGGTTAAATAATGTAGAGAGAATTGTCATTTTTATTAAGTTAGCTTAGCTAATCTATTAATAATCAATGTTTTAATGATTAAGTCTGAGTTTATATGTGTGAAAAGTGTTACATAATTATTTTCATACATTTGCTGGGTTTGTTTTGTTAAACATACTCCTAAATGTTATTTTATATTGTCTACAGTTATTTTGAATAGGATTTCCTTTTCTGTCTCCTGCTGTTAGACTTTGTTGGTAGTAAATAAAAATGTCAATGATTCATTGGTTTTATTTTGTATCCCATAGCTTTGCTAAAGTTGTTAATTTTTTCTATTATATTTTTGGTTATTCACTAGAGAATTCTTTATATATTATCATATCATTTGCAAAGAGTGATAACTTTGTTTCCTCACTGCTTATTCTAATTCTTTCCATTTCTTTTTCTGCTTTTATTGTTGTAGCTAGCATTGTTAATGCAATATTAAATAGTAGTGGTAATAAAGGGCATCCTTGTTTCACTCTTGATCTTATTAGGAAGGCTTTTCATTTATCTTCTTTGCAGATAATCCTTGCTGATCATTTTAGATAGATACTATATATTACTTTCAAGGAAACTTCATTTATTTCAATGTTTCCAATTTTTTTTATAAGGAATGGGTATTGCCTTTTGTCAAAAGTTTTTTTTCTGCATCTGTTGAGGAAATTATATGGTTTTGTGGATTTTAAAATTAATATCCAATAACTAAATATTATATTTTTATAAAAATTTATTAATAATAAACTAACAAAAAGAACTAACTAAAAGGTACTAACAAGCCCACTCCCAAAAGCAAAAGAGGAAAAGGGAGGAGCTACAGAACTTATAAAACAATAATGTGACCACATAAACGTGGAGGTGCAGGAGTGATTAAAGGAGATTTTGGGAAATACTAAGGGACTTATGGGGGATAAAGTCCAAAGTTCAAAATCTCCATTTATACATACCCTCACTGTTATACTTTTGGAAAACTAGTCTCCCCAAAAGGATCATGAAAACATAATCAACTTAAAAAATGCAATACTTTTTAGATAAAAGCAAAAGAGAACAAAATAAATGATTGCTACATTGACAAAAATCCAATTTGGGAGCAATCCCCTTTGGCGTAAAAGTATACATTCAGAACAAATGTTTTAGCCCCCCACAGTCCAATTTCACATCCCAAAATCCACTCTGAATCTTCTTGATGCACTGTGTGGTCTCTGCAGGCATCTTAACGGCACCTTCTCCAAACAGGTTTGTCTTCTGGATTCTGGGAGGTAGCAAGTTTCTTAAACTAAAATTTCCTAAATTCAGATCAAAGTTTACAAAAATAACAAAGTCCCCCCTGAGGTGGATAATAACAAACAGGGATCACTAAGAGATACATGGATGAGTTATAAGGTATATTAATCAATTGCAAAAGAAATAAAAACCATTTAAAAATCCACATAAAGGAGAAAAAATTACTTGTGGATTAAATGTAAAATATTAAAATCTTATGTCTAAAAAATCTAAGTAAAGGAAAAACAAATCTGTAACAGGTCCATTTATCAGGGCCCAATTGAATTGATTTATGTAATTATGCACTTACCCAATCAGTAGCCAGGACTACAGAAAGTTTGCCACACTATGAAAGATAGAAAAGGGACTAGATTATATGAGCCAGGATGGCAGCCAAAGTGAGATATTTGAAAGGATGTGATTCAGAGGAAGACCTGCCTCTGACATATGTCAGAATAGCTGCAACCTCAAACCCCAAACAAGTTCAAGTCCTCTTATCTTGGCTCAAAATTACATCAGTCTCAAAGGAGTTGGTTGGTCTCTTTGACCTTGTATTTGATTGGCACTGTGCAGGTAGTTTTGTGCTTCTTTGGCATTGTACAATTGCTCTGTTTAAATTTCTTCTTCTGGAATGACAGAATCATTAAACAAAGTCCCATAATTTTTAAACAATCTGGCATTATTTCTATAGTACAAAGATTTTGGGGGTATGCATTAGTATTAGAACAAATGTATTTTAAACTTATATTACTGCAAAATAAAAAAGATCAATATCATTTATATGTGAAGTATTTAAACACTATATTGAAAATACAAGGGAAAAAACGATAATAAAAATGTTTCAAAAATAAAAACATATAGCTTAGAATCAATGACACATTGTGTCAGCCAAAGAGAAATAGAATACAAAGTTTCCTCATCAAAAAATGAGATCCAAATGAAGGGGACCTAGCAGTACCAGATATTAAACTATACTATAAAGCAGTAGTCATCAAAACAATATGGTACTGGCTAAGAGACAGAAGGGAGGATCAGTCGAATAGACTTGGGGTAAATGACATCAGCAAGACAGTGTATGATAAACCCAAAGAGCCCTACTTTTGGGACATGAATCCACTATTTGACAAAAACTACTGGGAAATTTGGAAAACAATATGGGAGAGATTAGGTTTAGATCAACATCTCACACCCTACACCAAGATAAATTCAGAATGGGTGAATGACTTGAATATAAAGAGGGAAACTATAAATAAGTTAAGCAAACACAGAATAGTATACTTGTCAGATCTCTGGGAAAGGAAAGATTTTAAAACCAAGCAAGAGTTAGAGAAAATTACAAAATGTAAATTAAATGGCTTTGATTATATTAAACTAAAAAAGCTTTTGTACAAACAAAAACAATGTAGTCAAAATCAGAAGGGAAACAACAAATTGGGGGGAAAATCTTTATAACAAAAAACTCTGACAGGCGTCTAATTACTCAAATATACAAGGAGTTAAATCAATTGTATAAAAAATCAAGCCATTCCCCAATTGATAAAAGGGCAAGAGACATGAATAGGCAATTTTCAGTAAAAAAATCAAAAGTATAAATAAGCACATGAGAAAGTGTTCTAAATCTCTAATAATTAGAGAAACGCAAATCAAAACAACTCTGAGGTATCACCTCACACCTAGCAGATTGGCTAAAATGAAAGAAGGGGAGAGTAATGAATGTTGGAGGGGATGTGGCAAAATTGGGACATT
>NC_058131.1:125247538-125317538 GCF_016433145.1 Gracilinanus agilis | reverse complement strand
TCATATATGCGACAATTAACAAAGGCAAAAAGGAAGAAAAGGCTGTATAAACAATATGTAACCTTGATAGTTGAGATGACAAATCCAGGATGCATAAGACTTATGGGCTTTTTACAATGATATGTTGTTCAATATATTCATAGGGAAACAGTAGTGATAAAGAATCATATAACAGAATAGATATTAATTAGATTAATACAAATAACCTTAAAAAATTAAAACTTAAAGAATCAGCAAATACAATAATATAAGCAAATTACAAGGTATAGGCAGGGCAGTAAACTTTTTACCAATTTCAATAAACTTGTTCACTATCTTGAGGGGAGAAACACATCAATAAACTTCCAAATCTCATTTAAGTTTCTTTCCCCTCCCCTATATAAATCAACCATTCAGATTTTGTTTGTCACTCATCTGAATTTCCTGATATAAGCATTGAGCATAGTGTGGATGACCCTCAAAATGGGTAGGTGTAGAGGTTGTGTAGACCAAAATGTCAAAACATGAGGAGATGAATTTCTCCCCTGAATCTCAAGATTAGTCAAGCTCTCAACTGTAAGGTATTCAATCAGCACAAAAACTTCCAGGAAAAGAATTAAGCAGATCCAAATTGTATTAGTGAGCTCAAGGAAATCAAACTGCAGAGATTCAAGCATGCTTTGAAATAGCATTTTGTCCTCAAAAAAAAAAAAAAAACCAAAAAACAGAGAATGGAGTGTTTACAGAGTAAACACAAAGAAGTACAATTTCTACAACAATAGGCTACTTGCATATGAGAGAACAGGTTACCCCTGGGCATTCTGAGTCAGGAGAGAGAAGGGTGAAAAAAACCAGGCTTATTCCCAAAACTTTTGACTTCAAATCTATTGATCTGAGGCTTCCCTTGCCCTTAAAAAATGTAGAATCCCCTTTCTGAGAAAAAATCCTAAGGTACAAATCTCTCTCAGTCAGGATCCCAGGGTCAGCTTAAGATTTAGGCTTAAAAAATGACTGGCTAGCACAGACTGGGAAACCCACATGGGGTGGGGGAAGGGATTGGGTGGAAAAATTTTTATATGTCACCCTCTTGAAAAAAAAAAGTAGCTTGGAATGGCATATTCTCGTGGTGGATCTAGTGGTGGCAAGCAGAGGCTGCAGGCTAGGCTAGGAGTGGTAAGGAACACTGGCTTAAGAAGATGGCCAAAAGAAGTGGCAGCTGCAGTGGGAGACAGGCTGAGGGGTCTAGAGCCAGCAAGAGGTAGAAGTAAGTCCCTTGCAAAACTTATCTATGCTATCTATTTTTTTTTCAAAAACTTAAAAAGATTTTTTTAAAGAATTCTGTCCCTTCAGGTCTCCATAATATGGATTTTAAAATTAATATCCAATAACTAAATAATACATTTTCATAAAGTTTTATTAATAATATAACAAAAAGAACTAACTAAAAGATACTAACCAGCCTGCTCCCAAGAGCAAAAGAGGAAAAGGGAGGAGCTATAGAATTTATAAAACAATAATGTGACCACACAAATGTGGAGGCACAGGAGAGATTAAAGGGGATTTGGGGAAATACTAAGGGACTTAAGGGGGATGCATTCCAAGGTTCAAAATCTCCATTTATACACTTTCCATTGATTTTGCTATTGAAATGTCAATATGTTGATAGTTTTTCTAATATTGAACAATCTCTGAATTCCAGGTATAAAATTCTTCCCAAAGTGTCTGACCTTTGTAATATAATGTTAAAATCTATTCTTTGGTATTTTATTTAAAATTTTTGCATTAATGTTTACTTGGGAGATTGTTCTATAGTTTTCTTTCTCTTTTTAATTCTTCCTGATTTAGGTGGCAGTGCCATATCTGCGTCATAAAAAGAATCTGGAAGTATTCCTTTTACTATTTTCTTTCCTTTCTTTTTTTGTATTTCTTTCTTTCTTTCCTTATTTATTTACAGTATTTTTCCATGGTTACATGATTCATTATTTTTCCCACCACTCTTCCCTCCCACCTCCCAGAGCTGACAAGCAATTCCACTGGGTTCTACATGTATCACTGTTCAAAATCTATTTCCATGTTATTCATATTTGCAGTAGAGTGATCTTTTAACATCAAAATCCCAATAATATCCCCATCAAAGTATGTGATAGATCATATGCTTTTCTTCTATGATTCTGTTCCCAAGGTTCTTTCTCTGAATGTGGGTAGTGTTTTTTTTTTTTCTCATAAGTTCCTCTGGGTTGTCCTGGATGATTGTGTTGCTGCTAGTAGAAAAGTCTATTACATTCAATTGTTCCCCAATGTATCAGTCTCTGTGTACAACATTCTCCTCGTTTTGCTCATTTCATTCTGCATCAATTCCTGGAGATCTTCATTTCAGCACAATAGCATTCCATCACCAGATACCACAATTTGTTCAGCCTTTCCCCAATTGAGGGGCAATTTCCATTTTTTTGCCACAATGAAGAGCATGGCTATAAACATTTTCATACAAGTCTTTTTCCTTATTATCTCTTTGGGTACAAACCAAGCAGTGGTATGGCTGGATCAAATGGCAGGCATTCTTTTAAAGCCCTTTGGACATAGTTACAAATTGCTATTCTATTCCAGAATAGTTGGATTAAGTCACAACTCCACCAGCAGTTTATTAGTGTCCCAATTTTGCCACATCCTCTCCAACATTTATCACTTTGCTGCCATTTTGGCCATTCTGCTAGGTGTGAGTAGGTACCTCAGTGTTGGGTTTTTTTTTTTATTTCTCTAATCAAGAGGGATTTGGAACACTTTTTCATGTGATTATTGTTTTAATTTCTTTATGTGAAAACTGCCTTTCCATATCTCTTTACCGTTTGTCAATTGGAGAATGGCTTGATTTTTCTTGTAAATTTGACTTAGTTCCTTATATATTGGGGAAATTAAACCTTTGTCAAAAAGTTTTGCTATAAATTTTTTTCTCAGTTTGTTGGTTCCTTCTAATTTTGGTTGCATTGGCTTTATTTGTACAAAGACTTTTCAGTTTGATATAATCAAAGTCATTCATTTTACTTTTTGTAATGTTCTCTATCTCTTACTTGGTCTTAAATTCCTTTCTTTCCCACAGATCTAACATGTATAGTATTCTATGATCACATAATTTATTTATGATTTCACTCTATATTTAAGTAATTTACCCATTTTGAATTTATCTTATATAGGATGTGAGACGTTGATCTAGACCTCATTTTTCCCATACTGTTTTCCAATTTTCCCAGCAGCTTTTAGCAATGAGTTCTTGTCCCAAAAGCTGGGATCTGTGGGTTTATTGAACACTAGCTTGCTGAGGTAATTTGTTCCTAGATCCTTCCGTCTCTTAGCCAATACCATATTGTTTTGATGACCACTGCTTTATAGTATAGTTTAAGATCTGGTACTGCTAGGCCCCCATTCTTCACATTTTTTTCATTATTTCCCTTGATATTCTTGATCTTTTGTTCTTCCAGATGAACTTTGTTAAAAATTTTTCTAATTCTATAAAAAAGTTTTTTGGTAGTTTGATAAGTATGGCACTGAATAATTAGATTAATTTGGGCAGACTTGTCATTTTTATTATATTAGCTCATTAGTGTTTTTTCCATTTATTTAGATCCAGTTTTAATTGTATGTAAAGTATTTTGTAGTTGTGTTCATATAATCCCTGTGTTTGTCTTGGTAGATACATTCCTAAATTTTTTATATTATCTAGAGTGATTTTAAATGGAGTTTCTCCTGATGCTGAATTGTGTTGGAAATCTATAGAAATGCTGATGATTTATATGGGTTTATTTTGTACCCTGCAACTTTGCTAAAATTGTTCATTATTTCCATTAGCTTTTTAGTTGATTTTCTAGGATTCTTTAAGTATACCATTATATCATCTACAAAGAGTGATAGTTTTAGTTTCCTCATTGCCTACTTTAATCCCTTCAATAGTGTTTCTAGTATAATATTAAATAATAGAGGTGATAATGGCCATCCTTGCTTCACTCCTGATTTTATTGGGAAGGTTTTTAACTTGTCCCCATTGCAGATGATACTTGCTGATACTTTTAATTATATGCTGTTTGTTATTTTGGGTTTTCTTTTCTTGAAAGTTATATCACTCTGTATCCTTGTTGGTTCTTTCACTCCTGTATTTTTTTTTGTGGTGATATTTTAATCTTGGTTGTAGAGGATTGTTGTGGTGGCATAGAGCTGTTCTGGATTATTCCACCATATTGGCTCTTCCCCCAGAACTCTCTTCTCCTATCTTCCCAAATAGTATATATACTATTGGAGTTAATTGTTCGTTGAATGTTCAATAAAATTCACTTGTGAATATATCTGCCAGTAGGATCTTTTTCTAAAAGAATTCTTCAATGGTTTATCCAATTTCTTTTTCTGTGATATGGTTGTTTTAGTATTCCATTTCATCTTTTATTAATCTTGGTAGTTTATATTTTTGTAAATATTCATCCATTTTGCTTAGATGGTCATATTTATTGGCATATACTTGGGCAAAATAATTTCAAATGATTGCTTTAATTTCTTCTTCACTGAGTGTGATTGTGCCTTTATTAGTTTTTTTTATACTGGTGATTTTGTTTTCCTTTATTTTTTGGAATCAAGTAAACCAATAGTTTATCTATTTTACTTATTTATTTTCATAAAACCATCAGTGTCTTATTTATTAGTTTAATAATTTTCTTACTTTAACTTTTATTAATTTCTCATTTGATTTTCAAGATTTCCAACTGATCTTTAATTGGGGATTTAAAATTTGTTCTTCTAGTTGTTTATTTAGATGCATGCCCAATTCTTTGATCTGTTCTTTCTCTATTTTATTGATGTAAGCATTTATATATATAAATTTCCACCTAAATACACTTTGGCTGCATTCCATAAATTTTGTCATTTTGTTTCCTAATTGTCACTTTCTTCAAATAAATTATTGACTGTTTTTATGATTTGTTCTTAGATACAATTACTATTTTTTTTAAAAATCCTTATATTTTGTCTTAGAATCAATATTTTATATGAGTTCAAAGGCCAAAGAATCATAAGGGTTAGGCAATGGAGGTTAACTGACTTGCCTAGGGTCACACAACTAGGAAATGTATGAGGACAGATCTGAACCAATGACTTCTTATTACTAGGTCTGGGTCTCAATCCACTGAGTCATCTAGCTGCCCCCTGACCTGTTCATTCTTCAGGATAATTACTTTATTTCCAATTAACATTTACTCTTTCCTTCTGCTGCCTTCTGTTCAATGCTTGCCCAACTATATTGAGTCCTATGTAACTCTTCATGAAAGATACTTTACTCCCTTTTATCCCTTCTTTTCTTCTCTGTGTTTCCTCTTTCTTATCCCTTATTTATTTATTTGGTATCATTATATCCTATTTAGCTTACTCTCTTCCTTCTTACTATGTATACTCCTTGTTATCCTAATAGTAATAAATTTTTTAAGTATGGTATTTTAGGTATCTTGAGTACTTTAAGTACCTTAAGGATCTCTAGTATCATAGATATCTTAAATGTGTCTATTATCATCTTCCTAGGTGATATGAATGAACTCAATTAAACCTTACTGAAACCCTTAAATTTCCACTTTACTTTTCTATTTTTCTTTTGAGTTTTGAATTTGCTCATTTAATTTTCTATCAGGAAAGTTTGGAAGTCCTCTCCTTCATTAAACACCATTTTTTACCTCCAGACAATTATGATCAGTTTTGTTGGGTATGATATTTTTGGTTGTAGTCCTAGATCCTTGGGCTTTTGGAATATCATATTTCATACTTTCTGGTGCTTTTAGGTAGAAGCTACTAGGTTCTATATAATCCTGACTATGGCTGCATGATATCTCAATCGTTTCCTTCTGGACACTTATAGTATTTTTTCACTGGCCTGGACATTATGGAATTTTGCTATGATACTCCTTGGTATTTTATTTTGAGGTCCCTTTCAGGAGGCAACTGGTTGATTCTTCCAATTTTTATTTTTTCTTCTTCTTCAAGGATAACTGGGCAGTATTCACTGATGATTTCTTATAATATCGTGTCCAGGTTCTTTTATTATTTTTATTATGGCTTTCAGTTATTCTAATGGTTGTAAGATTATCTCTTCTGGATATATTTTTCAGGTCATTTGTTTTTCCAGTGAAGTATTTTAGAGATTCATCTATTTTTTTCATTCCTCTGATTTTGTCTTATTGTTTCTTTATGCTTCATGAATTCATGTGCTTCTCTTTGCCCTATTCTAAGTTTGAGTTTGTGTTTCCTTTTTCATTTGGCCAAACACTACTCTTTAAGGAGTTGTTTTCTTCACAGTTTGTTTGTTTGTTTGTTTTGCCTCCATTCATTTGGTCTATTCTGGTCTTTTGAGATTTGTTTTCTTCAGTGTATTTTTGCGCCACCATTTCCTTTTGACTTATTCTGGTTTTTATGGATTTGATTTCTTCATTGAATTTTTCCCAGATGTTGAGTATTTCTGTCAATTTGCTCATTGATTTTTAAAATTTCTTTCTATGTTCTTCCAGGATATATTTAAGAGTCCTAAAACCCTTTCATACTTTCTTTGAGGCTTCACTTTTCTTTTTTGGCATTTTTATCCTCTTATGAGTTTATATTTTGGTCTTCCATCACTAAAGTAACTTTCTAAGGTCAAGTTTTTCTTTTTCTTTTGTGCATTGTTCTAGTTTTTTCCCTCTGTTCTGTTGAGGTTCTTCTTTCTTCTCTTCTGGTAGAAGGAGCATTATTCCAACCTTACAAAGTACTCTTCTCTGAAACTTGGAATAGTCCCAGCTGCCTTTGTTTCCCACAGTGAGCCTGTTGAGGGAGTGACCCTACTGACTTGCTGTAGGGAAGCTTACAGCTATTTTATAGTTAGCTGCTCTTTCCTGTTGCCAGTTCTCTTGCTATCTTGTGGGTTTAGTTGGTCCCCAGTCCCTTAGCTGAACCACTCCCCCATTCTGCTGGTTGGCTGCCTCAGGTACATTGCTGTTTTGGTGCCTCAGGAAATCTGCCACCACATGGAGGTGTTTTGGTCTCATGTTCTCTTTGCTTTTACTACCAATGCCAAGTGCCAATTCACTGCCTTAGGCCATATGACATGAGTTGCTCTTGTGTCTACTCTGCCTACTCTACCTATTCCAAGTAATTCAGGCTGGGCTCATTCTTGCTCTCAACCTTCATTACCTCTGGCCCCATAGCAGTGTGTTGGGTTATTCTGCCAGTTCCCACAGATGCTATGCTATCTGGGCTACTCTCTCTTCTTACTCCAGTAAGATATGTTTCTTCTTGCTTTTATTTGTTTTGAAGCAATTTATTTTCTTTTTCTGTTTGTATGGAGGGTTGGAACAAGTGGAGCCTCCTTTACTGTGCCATGTTAGTTCCATTTATTAATTTTTTGGTTCAATTTGATTGCATACTTATCATAGCTAAGCATAGGGGAAAGTAGGTTTTCAGTAGAAGGGTATCCTCCCAACACATAAGATATCAGCCTATTCCTGGAACGTGACACCTAATATTGATCAGTTTCTTGGATCACTGGAGGTTGTAGTTAAAATGAAAATATGCTATATGGTTATGTTTATGAACTACTGACTCTTTAGTGTAAATTAATGTAATAGATTCGTATTCAAATAGCTGCACTTCCAGGAAGAGCAACCAAAAAAAAGTAAAGAAGGAAGATAGGGTAGGTCTTTTGTTCAATTATCCTGATCTTCATTGTTATTATAAACACGTAGGAAAGTATCCAAACACTGCTTGACAATTAAGGATATATTGTCTTAATCCAATAAAACAATGATAGTAATATAGGAGACTGGTGATTGAGGTGAATAAATGAGAGAAAGAGTGTAAAGCTGATAATGGATTCCATTCAAATTTCAATTAAAAGGTCTATAGATTGGGATTTATGGATTTTTAAATACAAATGGTGTGGAAAGATACAAAGAAGTCTTTGCTGAGGCAGAGATTCATGGGATCAAAACTTTACTGCTGCTGTGAGAGACCTTAGAGGATATGACCACCACCTGCCTCCTTTTACAGATGAAGAAACTGAGGCCCAGAAATTTTCTTACAAAAGAAGTAAAAATCATTTCAAAAACTTGAATTTTGAATCCTGGCTATGCTGCCTCCCACTAGAAGTCAATAAAAGATCATATACAAATTATGTGTTGGAAGAGCGAACTATTAATTTAATTCAGCTTGTTTCATTACAGCTTCTGCATTATAAATCACCTTTTTGAATACTCTTTCTACCTTGGGCTAATGTGTTAGTATGTAAGTAGCCTTACCAATAAGACCTTGGTACCTATGATCAGTATTTCTGTCATCCAGATATAAACTAAAAATTGTTCAATTTAGACTTCTATTGGGAAGAGAGACTCTACTTTTTAACATAAAGCTTGCTAAGAAACCAATAATAAACTCATCTTTTGTTAGTGCAACTAAAATGCTGGTAAAATACAATTGATGAAAACCCAATTGTATAAAGGAAAAAAAAATCAATGAGCAATGATTTCATATAGAAAATGATTCATCATAGGATTATACAATAAACTACAAAAAGAATATAAAGCTTTTATATATCCAAATAAGTTGAATTTTGCACAGAGCTTCTCAAAAGCCATGATTATATAAGGTGAGGAGCACCTGTATAACCATGAAATATCTCATCAGCATGAAAATAGAGAGTGTGTAAAGCATGCCGTTAAGTAGTTAAATATGGTCTAACCCATTTGATTATGTTTACCACAAGTCCAAGTCAAGAAGCCAAGTAATGGGGGAAAATATGCTATTTTTCCAGGAAGACTGATTGCTATATTAAACTCTTTTGAGAAAAGTTTTAACACGTAATTTGTGGCTTGGAAAAATAATCCTTTGAAGCCTTTTCATGTAAAACTCCAGTCAGAATCATTTTAGGTGATTCCCTGAAGGAAGCAACAAAAACATGTTGCAGAAACAAAAGTTGGGGTTACACCTCCCCACAGCTTACAAACAGCAAATGACTGATGGTTGCTGATTCACATCTTTCTTTTTCCACTTCCAGTCTCATTTAAAGTGTGACCCTAGGAAAATCACTTAAACTTTCTAGGGCTCTTGTATAAAAGCCAAATGAATTCAGCAACACCCATTAGGTTCTTTTTATATACAAGAAAGGAAGTGTGGAGTAGTGGGGTAGAGAGTGAGCTTTAGAATCTCTTTTTAATTAATTTATTTTGTTGTTACATTAAAATTCCCAACTATGTCCTTCCCTCCCTCTCCTCCTCACACTGGAGAAGGCATTGTTTGAAAAAAAGATACATGTATGTAGAAAATTGTATCTTGATTATTTCTATTTATTAGTTATTTTTCTGGAAGAGTCACATAGAAGTCATTTTTCAGCCAGTATTTCTGTTGTATATTAATGTATGATTCTGCTCATTTCACTCTCATAATTTCATGTAGGCTTTTCAATTTTCTTTTATTTTAAAAAGCTTGTCATTTCTTATGGCACAGTAGTGTTCCATCACAATAATGTGCCACAACTTGTTTAGCCATTCCCCAAATGATGGGCAATCCCCAATTTCTAACTCTTTGCCACCACAAAGAGAGGATATTGACAGGGTGATGCTGAATGAGTCTTAATTTCTTAGTTTTCTGTTGGCTCTTTATAACTATAAACTACAAGCCTTTGTTGGTAAGGGGAAATTCCTCAAGTAAGTTTCTTATTCTTATAAAATCACAGGTCTGGATAAAAATAAGCTGCACAAAAGATTGTTCTAAAGAGATGTATTGATCAATTTCTGGTCTCTTTCCTAAGCCTCAAGTTCTATGTAATTCTATAACATTAATAATACCCATTTTGTTTCCTCTTGAATAATGGTAGCAAATTATTAGACCTTATTATAAATATGTGGTCTAGGATTGTGATTTATTCAGCATGGAGTAATTCTCATGCAAAAATTCCTATTCCTGATGCAGATCTGAATATTTATGTATCATTTATGTTGTTACAGAGTTGTTTGGGCCATAGATATTTTGCTCACTGGCGTACCAGTAGCAATGTGTTAGAGGCATGATATAACCCCAGATCTCCTTACTCCAATAAAAATGTTTTATAAATATACATAAATGTATGCTTAAGTGTTTATATAGCCTCTCCAAAAAAAGCTTACAATAAAAGGTCAGACACAAATTATGTGTTGGAAGAGCGGAAAGAAGACACAAAGGATATGTTTTCCCACCAGTTTCTCAGTAAAATTACCAAAGGATGTAGATAATTGTCTTATCAGTATTGGAATTAGCACCATTGGTGAGTATGTAATCTAAATTAAAGCTTATCACCATTTTAATGAAAGCACAGAAAATTGTTCACAACTAAATTTGCCAAACCTTTTTCATCGAGTATTTAAGGCACTTAATTTTCAAGAGAATGCAAGCTCTTTTAGAAAAATGTAAATTCTTCAGGGCAAAGTTAGTTTTATTTTGTTTTTTCTTTTGTGCCCCTAGCACTTAGAACATGACCTTAAACATGGCAGGGTGCTTAATAAATCCATGTTTAATTGAAACTCTCTTGGCTTCAGTTTCCTCACAATTAGGCATTCTGATGAGATTCAAATTCAAGGTTTTACTCCCAGCTCAATTATTTACTAACTGTATGACTCTGGGCAAGTCAACACACATTTTTCAACCTTGGTTTTCTGTTCCTTAAAAATAGAGACTTGGAATACATGGTTTCTAAGGTCAATCTGCCTTCTAGCTCAAAATCTAGGATCCAATGATTTCAAAGTCCTCTTCTGATTACTATCATCTTTTAGTTATCAAACTTTGTAATCTGAGATTTCTTTTTAATGCTTCACTCTTTTTATTGTTTTTTAGTGATTCCACTAATTTAATTAAGTCTAACTCTTTGTGACCCCATTTGGGGTAGTCTTAGCAGAGATACTAGAGTGTTTTGCTGTTTCCCAGGATCACACAGCTAATAAGTGTCTGAAGTCAAATTTAACTCAGGAAAATATGTCTTTCTGACATCAGGCCCCACATTGTATCCACTGTACCACCTAGCTATCCTTCCAATTGTAAAATTCCATAACTTTGTTATCAGATCTATAAGCCTATAATGATAACTCATAGAGACATACTTATGTGATCGACTTAAAAGAAGTTGGAAACCAAAGCCTCTAAAAAATCATCTCAAATAAGAGAAATATTGAAATTTGCTTTCTAGAAATACTAATATAGGAAACTAGCATGTTTTATTAGGAAGGCCAAAGTATTTAACATCAAAAGACAAAGATTTGAAAGCTGAGTGTTGCTTGCTCCTTTCTAGACTTTGTATTCCACATCTCTTTCAATGAACATTTACTCCCTCCAGAAGGTGAGAAGTGGTCCCTACAAATACTGCCCCCGGGTAGTCCTGGGCAATTTGGAAGCTGTGATTGGCCCTTGTGAAAAGGGGAAGGGACAAGAAGCCACTATAAAAAGCCCTGAATTTCTGGGGCTAGAGAAGTCGACTTCAAGAAGGAAGTTGGTTTCAAGAAGGAAGTCAGTTTCAAGAAGAAGGTCAGCTCAAGGAAGAAAGTCAACCTTAGGAGTTACCTTCAGCTCAAGTCATCTTCTTGACCTGCCTCTTAGAAGGAACTTGGGTGAGTGGATAGTTGGCTTTCCTTTCCTGACTCCTGGAGAGAGTTTACTTCCAGTAGAAAGTCAACCAGTCCTGGCTGAGTCTAGCTCTGGAGCAATATTTAGATAAATAGGCTAAATGTCTTCTCTACCTTTCTGTATTTCTCTACTTTCACTCTTTCCACCTCTTTTGTAAATAAAAGCTATTAAAAGTCATTTTGACTTTAAGCAATAATACTTTAAATTGGTGACTACCATATTATTTATAATTTTCATATATTATAGTCAAACCATTAAAATTTACTTCTCACACCCCTATTTACCTAGCAGTGTATAAATGAGTAGAATAAAACTATACATTTTTTCACTTTCAAGAAATTTTGAGTATTTTGGGGTAGCTTATAAAACTATAAATGAAATATAAGACAATGTGGTACAGTGGAAAGAAATGCTGGCTAGAATCAGGAGTCCTAGATTCTAATCCCATCTCCACCATGTTGATCTTGGGCAAGTCCCTTAATTTTCCTGGGCTTAAGTTTCCTTATTAGTAAAATAAGAGCATTGGGCTAGATGCCTTTGAGATGTCTGGCCAGCTCTAAATCTTGGATCAATGAAACATTTATAGCTCCTACTATGTGCTAGGATTTGAGAATAAAAAGATGAAAAAATTGTTCCTGCTCAGAAGGAGCTTATATTGAGAGGAAACAGTATATGTATACATAAGAATATTTAAAATAAAGAAATACAAAGGGATTTTTTGGGAGGGGCACTATTAACTGGGAAGAAAAAAGAAGCATTTCTTATAGAAATTTCCAGTTAAATACAGTATTAAAAGAAACAAAAAATTTGAAAAGGTACAGATGAGGCAAAGTACATTCTAAGTCAACTTATAGTTTACAAAGTTGGGGCAGTAAATAGATGAAGTGTTGTAAGAGGAACCACTGGAAGAACATACAGAAAGGAAAAAAATATAAAATTTAGCTCAGGCCCCAGCACATTGTAGGCACTCTATAAATGCTAGATATCAGATATATCATCATTATCATCTTCATCTTCATCATCATCATCGTCATCATCATCATCATCATCATCAGTAGTAGTAGTAGTAGTAGTAGTGGTAGTAGTAGTAGTAGAAGAAGAAATAGTATTAAATATTTGTTGAAAATAATTCAGATAATATTGAATTACTCCTTCCTCATACCCTATATAAATGCTTTTAAAAGGTTATTTTTTCTGCAAAGTAATAATAAGAGGCAGTTAGGTGACTCAACAGGTAGAGTATTGGGCCCAGCGTCAAGAAAACTAAGATTAAATCTAGACTCAGACACTTCCTAGCTATGAGTCACTAAGCAAATCACTTATGACCCTGGGCAAGTCACTTAACCTTGTTTGCCTCAGTTTCCTCATCTGTCAAATGAGATTGAGTAGAAAATGGCAAACCCCTTCACTAGCTCTGCCAAAAAGAAAAAAGAAGAAGAAATAGGGTCACACAGTCAGACCAGACTAAAAAATAATTGAACAACCTCCAACTATAAATCCAATATTCTTTCTACTAGGAACACAAGATAACCCTCTTTCTGTGAATTCTAGTCATATGTGTAATTCCAGCATGTGCACTTCTCACTCCATTGATTCTGGCTACGTCTCCTCTCAAGGAGTATGGCACTCACACATGTCACCTAGATGTTGCTGTTCCAAGGGTTTTCTTTATTATATTTCATCAAATGTCTTTGCTTTTAGTGAAATAGGTTCTCTGGTTGTTTGAAAAAGTATAAAACACAATACAAGTTTGTGAGCTATGCTTCTGATTAGATAAAGGTCCAAAAAGTTCCTTAAATTTAGAGTAGTATGTGAAGTGGCACCGATATGCCAGCTGAACGTACCTCCAGATTCTCTGTTACTATTCTTTGTTACTCTACATCTTTAGCTCCCTGAAACTGATTTACTATTGGTGGTAGTCTAAAAACTAATTCTTTTTCAAAGAAGAACCTTCTGCTCTAAGGAAGTAGCTTCTTCATTAAAGGTTAACAAGTAGTTAATCAAGGTTGAGAGAACTTAGGAAGTATGTTAAGTCTCAACCATTTCACAGTTGGAAAAAATGAGGGCCAAACTACCATCAAAATAGCCTCATCCAGCATGCTTTCTTTTAAAAGCAAAAGCAAAGTAGATTAGTGAGATAATTATCCAAATACTTCAAACCAAGAAAGCTTTCACTCAGTTTTCTGGCAATTCTATTAAGGTTTACTTTGGCCAAAAAGTCTATCCATTGCAAGATAGGATTAGGAATTTACTAGAAAAGACAATGTAAAAGGTTTATGTATAGTTGTGTGCTGGCAAATGTTTAACAATTTACTTCTTGGGGTGGGGGTGGGATACAATTCCATAGGGCACACTTTTAAGTTTAATCTACATTATTAACATTTCCCCCATCACTTTCTTAAGTCTAGAAAATCAACAAAACAATAAGCTGAAGCTTGATTTATAGTGTTTGCTAATGTCCAAGGTATAAATGCTTACACTGAAAATTTAACAATCAGTTTTCAATTTTACAATTTAATTAATAATCATTTGGCTCTGACCCTTGACTATAGACCAAGGTATGGATTTAATCTTCAACATAAGTCATAAATCAATACCAAGGACCTCAGAAAGGGACTATGATGTTATAACCCTGCACTCTGTTGTCTTTACAATGACCAATAGAAAATGCTGGCCTTGATTAATGAAGCTCCACCATCCCATGGAGATTCTTACTACCAGTGAATAGATTTTCTTAAAGGAAAAGTACCTTATTTCAATGTTTTATGACTTTGGACACCTGATATACAAATAAACAAATCATTTCACCTTTTTGCAGAACGAGGCTACTTAAGGAAAAGCCTACCTCAGCATGAATTCTTTTTACAAATAGAAAAAAGCATCACATATGGAGCTCTTTATACTCATCTGGACTACAGGGGATCATACTCTCTACTGATCAAATAACAGTAGTCTGACAAGGTGAATTTCCTTTGGGGACAGAATGAACATGAACATTTCCCTTTAGAAGTTTGCCTAGAGATGTTTACATGCCTAAGAGCCCAATGCAAATTTGTTTCCAATAGCTTGAGGAGGGATACTGGAGTTTTTGTTTCTGAAACAAAATTTTCTGATGAAAATCAGAAGTGAGTTCATCTCTTTTTATAGTATTATTTGGTGAGCCTTTCCAAAATGATCTAATCTTGCCCTGGAAAATAAAATAAAAGGAGTTCATTGCTTATTAGGAATGAGTTCACTAGCCCCACTCTACAACCATCAAAACTGATGTCCTCACTGAAGACTATAGACTGCTACTGTCCAGCTGTGTACAGGAAACTCCCTGTGACTTCAGTGGGACTTCCCTGTACAGTACAGAAGTAGGGCTCCATCCAAAGTTTTAATATTTTAAGTATGTCTACATTTCCATTACCAATTCCTACTTCCAATTCATTACAATTTAATTTCCCAAATTGAGGCCAGGTTAAAACCTAGTAACTCCAACATGGTCCCAGAATAAATTCTTTATAGATGATTTTTTTTTTAATTTAGGGTGCTGACTTAGAGTAGTTCTTAATCTTCCTATCTTCAATACCTCAACACAAACCTTGCTTTTTAAAGAAAATCATTCACTCTCTGATAAAATTAATTAATCCCAATATGAAAAAAAGCAACAGAAGAAAATTCAGAATAGCTTCAGAGCTGACTACTACACTTAAACTCCTTAAAATACTCAGACAAGTCCAAGACATTTTATAGTCTTCCTCCTTCCATGTCGCACTGTAGTATATGCCTAACCTTGTATTCTCCAAAGTGTAAGATTAAAAATCAATATCCAAATATCTCCAAGTATTATATTTAATAAGATTTATTAATAATAAGTTGAACTAAAAGAAAATAAAAAGCTAGAGTAAAGAAGGAGCTAACCCAGTCGTGAGAGAAGAATGCAAGAGGGCAGGCCTCCAGCAAACTTAAAAACATTACATAAGGGCACTATGTGGATGAAGTTAAAAAGGATTCTGGGAGATGAAGTCCAAGGGTACAAGATTTTCTAATTATACAAAAGTTAAATAAATGGGATATGTGATTTTGTAGTTCCTACCAAAGTAGAGAGATACTGGGATCGCCCAAGATCTGAGGCTTAAACTATATTGGTTCAAAAGATTTCATCAAGAGAAAGGTGACCCCAGTGACTCATCAAAATGTCTGGAATTGATATCTGTAATAATGAGAAAAGTACCAACACAGAAAAAAACCAATGATCTTTTAAAGTTACAGTATCATATGACCTATCCTATAAGGCTTTCAAATAATAATATTAATATTATAGCTATACTTTTCATAACATTTATATTATAATCAGTGTATTATAAGGAACATTTTATCGAATTGAAATCAAGAAGATTTAAGTTCTAACAAGACATGTGAGTGAAGGTGTGAACAGAAGAGTAAAGTTTTTCAGGAAACCTTGTAAGACCAGAGAAGTTTTGACCTGTGATTTAAAGGAAAAAAGGAAAATAAATATCTTATTTCCATATTATTTCATAAAATGCCAAACCTCTTAAGAGAAGGCATGTTCATCTTTATAAATTGGATACATCTTTGTAAGCATTTGCTTTCACTAATTGTAATCATCATTTGCAAAAATGGACAAAATGGACTATAACTGTCATGATTCCTATATTCATGTTTTACATACTTGACATTTACTTATTTGTATTCTTTCTGGATCCCCAAATTAGGATGGTGGAATCTAAGCTCCTCAAGGATAGGGATTGTTTCATTTTCTTTCTTTATACACAAGCAATTAGTATCGTGCCTGTTGCAACATCAATGTTTATTATATTATTGTTGAATTAAATTGCTTGAGCCTTAGAAGAAAGATGAAAGTTGTGATCTCAGTATAAGATGACCCATTCTATAAAGTCCTAGAAGTGGGCCATCAATTCTGACCCAACAGTTTATAGTGGAAGAAATCAAACACATTACTAGCCTAAAGTTATTCAGTCTTTGTTATTGTAACAGTTAATAGTTCTAGGGTCTGCTGCTTGCTTTGGGAAAATCACTAGTTAGAGCCTTATTTTCCTTCTCTGTGCAATGAAGAGATTGGACTGTGACCTCTGTGGTACTCTCTAGCTCTAAATCATTGGATCCTCTGAATCTAGTCAGAGAAAGATAGCCAGTACTAAAAGCTAAGACTTATTCTATATTCTCCTTTAATAACCAGGCAAAGTCCTACACATGAAAGCTCAAAAGTAGGCCAGACACAAGTAATATTTAAAGACCTTTCAAGAACAAAGAATATTTCAAAAATTGAAATTGAAAACCAATACCTAGGATGCTTTTGGCACTTCAAAAAAAAAACATTGCTCAAGCTCAGTGCTGAAATATACTTAGAGTGGAAAGAAGTGAGGAAAAGACCCTTTCAACACAGAACTCATATTTTCCCTAGTTAGTCATTAGCAACAGATAATAAAGTGCATTGTTAGTCTGATATTCTAAGCCAATTGGTCCTTAACCAACCCAGCTGTGAACTATAGCGGAGATTACAGTGATAGCTTATGTTAGGCTGTGCATGTGTGTACACACTATGTATGTATATATGATATACACACATGTGTGTGCTCATTTACATGGATATGTTTGAGTATGTGTGCATATATACACATGTGTGCACTACATCTTTTATTACGCCCCATTTATTGTTTTAAAGAGAATTACATACATCAAGGGGATAGTAGAGGAGAAGGAATGGCAGGTTATGTATATTGTTTAATTGTAAACTCCCTGAGGTGAGTGATCAAATCTTCTTTTTTTTACTGTATCATCTGTACACCAAGAAACATTTCACAAAGATTTGACAACACGGTTGTTTTTTGATGTGTGTGTGTGTGTTTTTTTTTTATAATACAGAGTTCATTGTGAAGATATCACCTATTTTTTTGGAATAAAATGTTTTTACATTTTTCCTTGGTCACATTACAGGCATTCACTATAAACATCATATGTACAACTGTCAGGATTAACTTATTGACTTGAAAAATTTTAAACCTTAATGAAATCAGTTCTGATATTCTTCCTGGTAGGTATATATTAGTCTACTCCCCTATGGCTTCACTCACCATCTCTATTACTTTCAGAGTCAGTTGGCCTTCCTGGCCACTACCTCCACCCCATGTATTTGATCTTCTCTGATTAGAATATTAGGTCCATGAGAATAGGATTTAGATTTTGGGTTTTGTATATGTAACACTAGAACTCAGCACAATGCTTGGCACGTAGTACATATTTAATAATTATCTTTTCATTTATTCAATTCATATTTCTGAGCACTGGTATACTGAATACTCTGAGAAAAAAATATCTATATTTCTAGTTCCTTAGAAATAAAAAAACTAAATTACTTCAATTTGGACCAATAAGCTCACTACACTAACTTCCACATATGGATAAAAAATCATGAATAAGAAGGAGGAGACATCCTGGTTCAATACAAAGTGTACTGAGAAAGAAGACCAGGGTTTATATCTGGGTTCTGCTACTTAATGCTTATGTAACCTTGGACAGGACATTTAATCTATCTTAGGCACAGTTTCCTCATCTGTAAAATGAAAATGTTGGGCTGTATGACATCTAAAATCCCTCTTCGTTCCAAATCGGTGGGGGGGGTGGGGGGGGAGGAGGGTGGAGAGAAATCAATAATCACCCAAACGCTTGTTGGTTTCAAATAAAAATTTGGAAACCTCAGGGAATCTATTCTAGTGTTTTTGGATAGTGTTGTGGTCTCAAGATTGGAATTTTCTTCTACTGAAAAAGCCATCTATGTGACATCACTTGAGGACAGCATCAGTTTCTTTTTTTCTGGCAATCCATTATATCAGGTCATTATAATAGTATGCAGTGTTTTTAGCCAAACATTCCATATGATCAGCATCATGAGGAGGAAATTTTTGAACAAGCATAGGGTATTGTGCCATTTTTCCCAGTGTTTAGCTTTGGTATCCTATACACAAATTCCTTAAATCAGAGGTAGAGTGTATAATGTAAAAACTTGGGTAGCATTTTGTTCAAATCTCCCCCACACCTAGCAAATTAATGAACATGAAAAACTTAACCAAGAAAAGATTGACAGATCCTGAATAGCTATTCTATTTCTTCAACAAATAGGTTTCTGACCTTGAGTTTCCATATTGGAGCATCCTTGTGAGAGAATAGTTAGTTCTTTAATGAAGAAAAGGCAATGTTTCTTTTCTCTCTGTTTAACTTTTGTGCAATTAGTATTTACCTAAGTCCTTCTGGAGACTGAATCATAGGTCTCCCAGGATTTGACGCAAACCACCAAAGGGCTAACAAATAGGAGACTAATTACCATTATGGTCCTTAATCTACATTTTAACTCTAAAAAGAAACTTAGAGGCGGTTGTGTGAGAAGATTGATTTGACTGAATGCTTCAGTGAGTTCTTTATTCTGCAGCTTTTTTGAAGGAGTCATTGTGTATACTCAGTGTCCATAGTCTGCTTGAGTAACTCAACATGCCTTGATCCTTTTGTGATTTTGCCACAGTTGAAAAATAACACCTCAGAAAGCTATGGCATTTTTCTGGATGAATGTCTTCTTATATATCTTGTCATTATCATTAGGAATATTTCAATAAATAATATTCAGATATTTACACTATCTGTTTCTCTTTACTGACATTTATTTATCCATGGAACTTTGGAAGATGAAACTGGGATAGAATACTGATAAAGAAATGAATAATACCCCAAGTTTAGCTTTGCAAAGCAATTCTTGTCCCCTCATTTCTGAGCAGGTGATTCCTTTCTATGATTTCTCTTAGAATTTCTATTTTCATGTGTTTCCCATGACTACAATATGACTCATTACCACTAGGATGACACCATTGGCACCAGGTGGTCAAATTCTTAAATAAGGACAGGTTAAGAAGGTTTAAGTTGTCCCTTTCTAGCGACAGGGAATAGCTGGAGGGTTCAGCACCTGAGGAAAGTAAAGATGGCTTGATTACAGATCTGCCATCCATGCTGATTCACAAAGAAACAATCAGAAATAATCTTTTGATAGGCCCTTTGAGGTTTTTAAAGGGTCACCTGGTGCTGCCTAGAGAAAGAAGATCCCCTCACCCACCCAATAAAGCTAGAGGTCATTCTTTCCCTTTACTGCAAACTGACAGCAAGACTTAAAACTTGTTATTAGATTTATTTATGGAGTGAGATCATCAACTTACACCAGGTCAGTGGCTGACAGAAGTCCCAGGTGTCCAGCTGCAGGCAAGGGTGTAGTCAAACAGCTGAACTGAAACAAGAATAGGCCACACACATCATTAAGACTTGGGGTCTGTGAGCTTTCTGTAGTGGCCACCATACCCTCTGACACCAAACAATTTGGAACAGTATAGGTGGGAGTTCAGGTCAATGGCAAGCAGTGAGATCATTTGACAAGGATTTCTTTGAGTTTGCTGTTGATGTTTCAACATTAAATAGATAAGTTTTAAATGCAATGAAACATACCATCATTAGTTGACATACGTTCTATGCCAACCTAGATGATCTATAAAGTCACTTCAAGTTCTAAAGCACTATGATTCTATGATTTTTGAGGAATAAATATCATTCCCCTTTTCCATAAACTTTGACTCCTTGTAGTCTCTAGGATAAATTCTAAACTTGTTAATTAAGTTTCTAAAGCTATACAACCATTCTTCTAATAACATTGTACATTACTCATGTATTGTGATCCAGCCAAATGGCCTTCTTTGTTCTTCATAGGCAGTACTCCATCTCCCAATTCTGTGACATTGTACTACTGATTCCCCAACTTGGAGTGCACACCACTTTATGTCAACCTCATTGAAATTCATCTTTCTCTAGAAACACCTTCTTCATGAAGCCTGTCCTGATTTCTTCAAATTTCAGTGCTCTTTCTTCATAAGTTCCTAATATTTATTGGCATTTAGAATGTTATTTGTTAATATTAATTTTTTGATTTTGAATTGTACCATACACTTTTCCTAACATTCTCTGGTACAAATATTTGGGGAAGGTATTTTTTAAAAGGATGGTATTAAGTTTTCCCAAGAGGAAAAAAAAAGAGGGCTATACTCAACTTAGGAAGGTGGACTTTGCCAAACACATGATAGTAAAACTGATCAGAACAGAAAGAGGTATGCTAGAGCCAGGTCCAGCTCCAGAGAAGCATTTGTTAAATTTTTAGGGTGATCATTTATCCTTCAGAAATTGGCAAAACAAAGTATGGCTAGGTTACACAGTGGATGGAGTAATCACCCTGAAGTCAAAAAATCAGGAAGACTGGTCTTCCTCAGTTCAAATCTGGCATCAGACACTTAACTATCTGTGTGACCCTTAGGAAAGTCACTTAACCCTGTTTGCCTCAGGGAAATAACAGCACACTCCACTATGTTTGCCAAGAAAACTTCAAACGGAGTCATGAAATGTAGAATACAACTAAAAAGTGACTGAACAACAACAAAATAAGGGCTTGATTAATTGTTTTGAAAGTGATAGAGACAATGTTTAATGGATAGTAAACATAAAAGTGTTTTTTTTTCTGGAGAACCAGTTATTTAATATATAGCATTGCAGACAACTCAATCAAGAGCTCATGGGCAGGAGTAGTGGTAGTAGTGGCTGTGGATCTCATGGACCCCTAACTACTAAGTTAGAGAATATTGAAGGAATCAAGCCAAGATAGTGAAGTAAGAAATACTTGAAGCCTGCCAACCACCCCACAAATGACCACAAAGAATAAAAACACCTTAAAACAATTACTGGAACAACAGAGCCAACAGAAGAAGTCAAACAGTGCTCTGGCCCAGAACAACATGAAGACAGTAAGAGAGAGTCATCTCACAGGGGTACAAGAAGAACACTGAACAAAGCTCAGCAGAACTCAGATCTGATACAGTACAAGTAGAAGAGGAAAGGGCACAGCCAGTTCAATCCACCCTGAGCAGGGTAAGAGCAGGAACCAATGCAATACCAAAAAAAAAAAAAAAAAAAAAAAAAAAAAAAAAAAAAAAACAGCAATGGAGAAAACAGTACTGCATAGTCCAACTGGAACAGAGGCCAGGCATGATCCAGTGGGGGCAGCAGGGGGAAGAACTCAGTCCAACAAAGTCCAGCTTTGGTGGGATTAGACATTATACAACTGAAACCAGATGAACTGAATAAATCTCTACACAGCAGGCCAACCAAGCCACCTCTGCAGAGAACTCAATCTCTGACCAAGACAGCTGAGCTAATCTTAGGCACTGTACAGGCATGAAACAGTGAATGGAACTAAGCTTTAGCATATAGACAAAACCATAGGAAAAAATAATAGCAAAAGATCTAAGCCTATTAAAACTGAGCATCATACTCCAGGGACAAAAATGGATATTTAAAGAAATAGAGGAATCCCAGACATTCCTGATGAAATGACCAGAGATAAAAAGAAAATTGATGATCAAATTCAACATTCAAGAGAAGCATAAAACGATAAACCAAAAAAAAAAAAAAAAAAACAAACTTGAGGGAATCAGAGGAGTTCCCTGCATTGGAAAGTAGTAACTAGGATACCTAAAATTTCTATAGTATAAGAGATACCTAAAGCACTTAATATACTTAAAGCAGTGGAGGAAACTGATTATATTCCTTGCAAGGGAAATTTATAAATACAATACTTAAGATACTTATGGTACAAGAGAGATTTAATACTTAAAGGTGATCAAGGGAAATAATGAAGTTAAACTGATTACTACTAAGGTAATAACCAAGTTGGTTAAGACATCTGGATCCAAGATACCTAAAGTACTTAGGATACTTAAAGTAATGAATATACTTAAGAATTGTATCACTATTATGGAATGAATAGGAAGAAGCATATATAGACAGAGAGCAGGGAGTAAGTTCAATATGATGGCATAATATTAAAAAATGAATAAATAAGAAAGAATAATAACCTGGGAAAAGAGAAAAGGAGAGAAAGTTGAGGTAAATTATCTCTCATAAGGATGCATGTAAGAATCAATGCAATGGAAAGATTGGGGACAAGGGACAGTTGGCAATGGTTAAACCCTATTTTCATTAGAATTGGCACAAAGTGGGGATAACTTCCACACTAAGGTATAGAAATCTATCCTATAAGAAACTGGGAAAAATTATTATAGCAAGTCTCTCTGAAAAGGGCTTCATTTCTCAGATATATAGAGAACTGAATCAAATTTATAAAGAATATAAAGTATTTTCCAATTGACAAATACTCAAAGGACAAGAATAGGCAATTCTCAGATGAAGAAATTAATACTAACTTGAGTCAAATGAAATAAAATGAAAGGGAAATAGCAACTCTGAGGTACTACCTCATGCATTCACACTGGTTAACATGACAAAAAAAGAAAATGATACATATTGGTGAGGATATGGAAAAATCAAGACATTATCACACTGCTGGTAGAGCTGGGAATTGATACAACCATGCCAGAAAGCAAAATCGAGCCATGCCTAAAGGGCCATAAAACTATACATACTCTTTGATCCAGCAATGCTACTACTAGATATGTGTCGCAAAGAGATTAAAAATAGGACCTACCTGCATAAAATCATTTAAACTGAAGAGATATCCATCAATTGGGGGATATGTTGGGATATATGCTTGTAATGGAATACTATTGTCCCATAAGAAATTACAGACAAGATGATCATAAAAACCCCTGAAAAGACCTATATTAAATGATGCAAAATGAAGTGAGCAGAACCAAGAGGATGTTGCACACAGTAACAACAATAATACGTGATGATCAGTTGTGAATGACAATGATTATCAACAAGGCAAGGCTTCAGGGCAACTCCAAGAGACTTGTGACAAAAAAAAAAAAAGGAGGTCTGCTATCACAGAAGGAACAGTCTGAAGGCCCATTGAAAGATACTGGTTTTTACTTTATGTCCTCTATGAACTTTTCTCTAATGTACACAATATGTATCTTCTTTTGCAACATGATGAAGAAGTAAATGAGTATTATGTAGTATATTCAATATATAACATATTATCTTCCTTCTTGGGGATGAGGAAGGGTTGGGAGGGAGAGAGAGCGCATAGATTGTAAAATGTCAGAAAGTAAATATTTTAAAATCATATTACAGGTAATCAGGAAAAAATTAAATTATTTATTAAAAAGATGGATAATTTGTTTGTTAAGTTAAGTAACTTTCATGGTCACATAGTTGTGTCAGCATCTTTCTGCCTCCAGGGTTTATCCCCCATATCCTGCTGCTTCTCAAAGTACTATATAAATGAGAGCTTATACAGAAAATAAAGCACAAACAGGATGACTGGGGGGGGGGGCAAACCATCAACATGACCCTGAGAACAACAAATATGAGACTGGAGAGTTAAGAGGTGTGTCCTATTCCCCATGACCCAATTAATGTACCTAAGAATATGCTCTAAATCTGATCATTTTATTAAATACAATAGCTCTTTGATTGAGTTGTAGAATCAATGAAAGGTGTAAACTTGGCTTCAACAAGTCTTTAATCTGTTTGGGAGAAAAGAAAGATTTGGATCATTGAGTGAAATCAGATGAATTAATACCTGAAATGTGTTCTGTTTAGCTAAAGAGAACGAACTGCACCCTTTTCAAAGCGTTTTGGATAAGTTTTCAAGCCAGTTTGGAGTCCAATATTGCAATAACAGGACAGCTTAGTAATAAAAAAGCATCATCTACATCACTGAGAGAATTGTTTGAGGGAATAAAAGACACTTTCTTCCACTACCCCACAGTCAGAGGATGACCTTAGGAATTTTGAAAATTCAAAAGATATGGAACTTCCCCTTGATTTTTTACCAATATCCAGAGAACTACAGAAGCTGATCGCAACATCTCAATCAGGAACTGAGGGTATATTAGGCAGAGAGGACAGGTAGCTTCATCATCCTATAAAAGCACTGACTGATGGAGACAACAGGGGCCTATGTATACACCAGAGGAACTTTATGAGAAGACCACATGGGAGAAAAAGACTTTTAGTAAAAAGGAGCTATCAGTTACCCTTTTTACAAGTGTTCTCTAAACTTGTGTATGCAAGGGAAAAGTAAGGCCAAGATTATTTTGGGGCAAAGGATGGGTAGATAGGATATTATACAACAACTATTTTTACTCTCTCATACCAGTAAACTCTCCTTAAAAAGGGCTAATAAATTTTTATTCTCAATGGGGAGAATATAAGATACTAGAAATTTGTCACACTTCAACTCTCCAGAGTTACCTCTAGAACTCTGAGTGAGATGTATTTAGTCACATTCTGGGGACTCAGGATATCAGCGTGAGTAAGAGTGGGATAATTATCTAAAGAGAGTAAGCAATATAAATGTTACACATGTTATAAATAAATACAAATACATTCATAATTATTTATACACATACAATGAAAATAGATATTAGTTTTAGGAGGAGAGATGCCATAGAATCTATTTCAATCAGGGAAGGCTTCTTGTAGTAGGTGGAATTATTTGACCTGAGTTTTGAGGTAAACCAAGGTAACTTCAGAATCTGTGAATCACGTTAATATGGAATAATGCCAAACTTTTAAACAGACCATTAAACCACTGTGGTAAGACTACCACCAAATATATTTTTGGTCCTGTGCCTATCAAATGTGAAGAGATTTGTGCTACAGCAATTCAAATATATTTTCTTTCCAATGCATAGTAATTAGCTTGTGATACTCCACAGGAAAAACCTTACTCAGACGGAACTTTTATATCCATCACCCTCAACCCATGTGTAGATAGGAATACAATTCTGAAGGCAAGAAAATTTGTTACTTTTACTTGATGACTTTGAAAATCATTTATAGGGTGAGCATTAATTACATTATTGGTTAAACATGAACATAGTTTTTTTTTTAAGATCATTAAGTCCAAATGCCACAAAATCATCCATTTTACCTATTAAAACAATACACTTTTACCTCTGACCTTGTTATCACTAGGTTGGGAGTACACAAGAAACTGACTACAGTTCATTTGCTCAAAAATTTTCATGTGACAAAGAAACTCATGAAATCTTTTAGAAGAAGGAATGGAAAAAAGAGATTATTTCAATATCTGCCATACCCCTTATCTTTGGAATTCATCACCAACCCCAAAAGGAATCTACTGCCACCTCATGGCAGCGTAACTTGATTCCATCATTTTAGATATTTTTCCCCCTAGACCTCAAGGTCAAGGCTTATTTTCATGGCTGTTTTATCATTCGAGGAACTTGTAGGATATAGGTTTTTCCTAAAAGGTGTTTCCTAAAAAAATGTAATCAAAAGCTAACTTAAATATTATTTATTTTGGCTAATGTGTACATATTTTTCTTGTTTAGAAAAATAACATTTCCAACAAATGTGTATCCCTTTCAAGTAAAAAATAAAGGGAAAAAGTAGGTCAGTTTAGAGATTTTGTTTAAATGTATTATGATTTTTAAGTGAAAAAATAAAAATACTAATTTACTTATAAGAAGAGACAAGAATTATTTGCCTCATATCCCATCTTACTTGGAGAGAAGAACTTTTTCAGAATCAATAGTGAACTTTTTATTTTCCTTCCTTTTAAAATTATTTTTAATGTTTTATTCAATCTTAAAGATAAATCCTAGTGGAATAGGTGAAAAATGTTTTATATGGTGACTAGAATGCTTCTTTGTCACTAGGAATCTTGGATTCAAATTCTACCTTAGTCATATATTAATTGTGATGTTGGAAGAGACTATTAACTTCTTTCAGAGTCAAGATCCTAATAATAGCATCTACTTCACACAGTGGTTGTTCTCAAAAGAGAAAACATATAAAGCACTTTCAAACCTTCACGTGACATACAAATGCCATTGTAAAAATTGTAATGCTGAATGAATCAAAACATCAATTGAATTAAGAATTCTTTAGAAGCAGAAAGCAAACCTAATTCTCAGCAACTTTTAGATCATGCCTTTCTAGATACTATTTGTAAAATGCAACAGTATCAGTGAATTCAAATGGAGGTGCACACTCTTACTGAAAATAAAAATACAACTGACATCTTTGATCACCTTCTTTTTTCATTATTTCCTTTCATCCTTGCTCCTTCTACCACCCAGCAAGCCATCTCTTATGAAAAAATAATTAAAAAGAGAAAATAATAGTATTTCAGTCAAACTAACCAACATATTAATTGATTCTAAAAGTACATTCTGTGCTCCATATTTTTAGTTTCCCATTTTTGTCAATATGAGGATGGCTTATATTTATATCTCATTTTTTGGAACCAATATAAGTAATTATAATCATGCAGAATTCAATTTCCATGTGTTTGTTATTTTTACTTATATTTTTACAATGATTTTATATTTTGTTTTCCTGGTTCTACTTACTAAATGTTGCATTTGTTCATATAAATCCTCCCATATCTCCATGATTCTCTGAATTCATTAAATATCTCACAATACAATATATACCACAGTTATTTGTTTAGCCATTCTCCAATTTACTTCCAGCTTTTTGCTGCTACTAAAGGTTCTAACGTAGAAAGACGTATTCATGTTTGTACTATATATACACATCATCATGTATATATGTTTGTGTATATGTAAGTATGTTTTTAGAAACTTTCTTTGATCATTTTGGGATATTTTTCTAGCAGCAGGATATATGGGTCGAGTATGGGCATTTTAGTCACTTTCTTGGTATATTTCCAAAGTGCTCTCCATAATGGTTGGACTGATTCATAAAGAATTTTATGAAGATTTTTATATAGATTTTTACCAACTTCTTCATAAAGATTTTTCTTTTAAAAGATTTAATTTAGCCAAATATGAGCTATGCTGAAAAAGTACTACTTTCAATGTTTCAGCATTCAGAATAGAAAGTGAATCATTTGAAGGATCATTAATTTCATAAAACACAGAACCATTTTCAATATGTTTACTAGAAGGATCTATTAGTTTTGATATCAAAGATTTAGAGCTGGAAAACAGATTAATAAAATTCTACGCACTTTATTTCTAGGCCAATACTTTCATTTTACAAATGATGAAATGAGCTTCAGAGAGGTAAAGAGAATTTATTCAATATCAGAAATATTAGTAATACATAGGAGTTACATAATTTAAACCCAGAACTGATGACTTTGTGTTCAAGTACATCTGTATGTGAGAGAAAAAGGAGAGGAGAGAAGAAAAAAGAAAAGAAGAGAGAAGGGAACAGAACAGAACAGAACAGAAAATTGAATTATTCATGTCATTAATATTCAGTTCAAACCAGGCTACCTGTGGAATATGGCTAAATCCTTAAGTCAATAAAATGTGTATCAAAATACTCTTTAAACATTTATTTATGTGTAAGATACTATGTTAAACACTGTTTAATCATATCACTAGCACATCCTTCCCATCAGGACTTAACTGAAGTTTTGTCAGGTCTGAGAATTAATAGGTTTTTATTTGAGTGCTAGTGGGCCATCTTTGGAAGGTAAACCAATAAGCAATATTAACAGGGACCTAAAAAAATTTAATCCACCTCCCAGAGAGGACCAAATTCCCTCACTAGCCAGATGTTGCCCAGAAACACTTCAGTCATATAGAAAACAAGAAAGTCTAGCCTTCTAAATTATTAAAATTAATAGCTAAGTAACAGATCAGACCTTCGTGAGCACATGCCTTTCACAACAACTAGCTTAGGTCTTCTGGTTTAGTCCTCAGATCTTTCTTTGCCAGGGGATATTTCGATGATCCTGGCAGAAACTCCAGATTACATCCTTATATGGCATTAAGCTCCAAATTCATTAAATAAATGTTACGCCCTTGCACATGTGTTGGCTGCCTGTGAAGCATGGAGCTTCACAACATTTAAAGGTGGGACCAAGATCCCGCTCTGCAAGGTGCACTGGAACACACATAAACCACTTGGCTAATATTGGCTCGGGTTTTTTATAGGAAAATCACTGAGGATCAAGGCAGCTGTAAGTCCATCCTGTGATTTCTGTGGTCTGAGGCTTGGCAACCTTGCTTTGCAGAATGCAATTTTATGACTTTTATCCATCTATATTTCTACCAAGGAATGGGCTTGGCTGGTGCTTTTTCATTTTTTTAATATCCTTCCCCCCAAAACAAATGAATGCACCTATGTTTGAAGGTAATGTGTAAGCAATGATTCAGTCTGTTCTCAGCTTCTTTCT
Source organism: Gracilinanus agilis (assembly GCF_016433145.1). NCBI lineage: Eukaryota > Metazoa > Chordata > Mammalia > Didelphimorphia > Didelphidae > Gracilinanus > Gracilinanus agilis. The sequence goes on along the minus strand of NC_058131.1, from coordinate 125,288,728 downwards.
TCCATCTGTGATTGCCATAGATATATCTCTGTGGTGTGGAGTTGGGGCCAAGAGTTACGTAAATTGGAGAAGATGAGTGACTGGAGAGAGGTTGTTCTTAAAATAAATTCTAAAGGAAAAGGGAGACTTAGGATCATCTACCTTTTACCTCATGGAGGCCTGTAAAGGAGAGAAGAGTATTGTGTTGGGAAATAATTTGATTATGCAAAAGTTATCAAGCAAAGTTGAGGCAATTTTGGGTACCACATTTTATAAAGAGTAGATCCAAAATAAATATGCAGAACAGCTGTGGGGCAGGAGCCCTCCTGTGAAAATTATTTTCATGTGTGTGGCTTTTTAATGAATTTCCATCAATCTTTCCATGGTTTTTTTGGTCCACATTAGTACTGAATATAGCTATTTTTTCTGGAAATTTTAGGGAGGAGACTATCTATCAAGGAACATCTCTATTATGCTCGCTCTCTCTCTCTCTCTCTCTCTCTCTCTCTCTCTATCTATCTATCTATCTATCTATCTATCTCTCATTCTCTCATTCTCTCCCTCTTTCTCTCTCTGGTTTTGGGTGTTTGGTTTGAGGCCTGCCACATATTCACATATTGACTTGATGTTCTTAATATGTGGCAGAAGCCTTGCATGGGATTTAATGAGAAAAATTTCTTCTTTTTTTTCCTCCTCTCACTTCTTGGCTTTGCATATTTATAGCTCACAGGGCAGTTCTTGCTTTTCCCACCCACAATTCCACTCCTTTGAAACACACATGCAGAAGGAAAGAGAGGGAGGTGAAGAGAGGTGAGGTAAGCATTGACCTATTTCACCCTGTCTTCATTTGGTATGGCAAATAGAAAGTTATTTCATTGGGACTTGTTACAATACTTTCTTGCATCCTATACTTTAGTCTGAAACAACATAAGCTGAGCTCTCCTTTTGTCTGACTCATTTAACTTTGGCATAAATCAGATTTTCAGTAATGATAGGCTGAAAGCCCTATAAAGGGAAATGTCCTGGAGTCAAAACCCCATTGGGTTTTTTGAGAAAAGAGCAAGAACAAGAGAGAGGGGAGAATACAGAGCACAACTCATGTTCTCATCATTTTTAAAGGAATTATCACATTTTCAAATTTCTGTGCCTGGTCTTATTAAAATCAATTCCCCATGGGTCATATAGCACAGTATACAGTACAATCTGGAAAGAGAGAAACAGGTCAGGTGCTTTATGCTTAAAATTTGCTTTACCTTTTTTTTCTGGAAGGTGAGAAGGTAAGAACTCTAAACTCAAAACAAGTTGTAATAGGATTTTGGCAAATATCCCATACTATAAACTCTGTCCATAGGCAACCATCATTTTGTGCCAAGATTGCTTAGCTGAAAATGACTTGAGCTAAATTTTAAAAGTGGATGTTTGGCAATGGCTCAGCCAACTTTATTTTTATCTTTTTAGAAAAGTGTCATATTAGAGAATACAGAAATCCCCTACTCTGATCTTCTATTGAAGGAATTCAGTGGTTACTAAGTAGTCCTTTATTTGTTTGTTTTCCTGAAGCTTTCTGGGTATCCACCCAATATAGCCTCTTCCATGGACAGAATGATATAGGAGTAGAAACCATTTGCACTTAAGCTGAGAAATAGCAGATGACTGCCAATGCAAGAACAGGTTAACATTTGGAAGAAGAGCTTCCTTATCACTAAGGGTTAATTCCATATCTCTTCTAAAGCAATAGGAAATACTGTTTTAACTCCAGGAGGCATAAATGCCAAGGAGGTTCGCTAATGATTACATAATTCCCTGAATCAGCCCTCCAATACTCTTTCCTCTCCAAGAGGAAGAAGTTAATGGAGCATGGTAATTTGCATGTAATTTATATAAATTTCCATATCCAGTAGATGAATTCAATGATCTCCTATCTACTCTGCAAAGTTAAAAAAATAATTAATTAGTATAGCCCATTACCACTGGATTCAAACTCAAAATTAAGGGCTTGGCATACTAGATATACCTAAATACTATTTATTCAAATCCAAGAATAGGAAAGAGGAACACATTTCTAAATGTATGTTCCTTAGCCACTGCTTTAGTGAAGCTGATAGCATCCTTTCCAAAGAAGGTCACATAATTCCTCTAATATCAAGCTACTGACCCGTTTCCTGTGTTGGACAACCACTACCTAGGTTTACCCTAAAAGAAGATAAAAAATATTCAAGGTACATGGCAGGCCACATAACCTTGCTCAACTGTCTTTTGTTTCTAGTTCCAATTCACATTAAATTCTTTCCTCTCTTGGCTAGAAGATTATTTGGGTGTTTTAGTGTATTTGCAGCCCCACACAACTCACATTTTCACAACATTTAGTTGATGCCTTCCAAAATAACAGGTATTTCTTAAGTTCTAACAGCAGTGGCCCATTACCAAAAATGATCAAGTCCCACATTTTTTCCTTTGAAAAAGAATTTCAGATTTCATCCTTTCTTCTTCATTTCAATTGTCTCCACCCTAATCCAGACCCTGATTTCCTCAAGCTTCTAAATGGTCTCTTAACTAGTTTCCCTGGCCTCCATCACTCTGTGAGAGGTATCTTGGGTATTGGATAGTGTGACCCTGACAAGTCAATTAATTTCTATTTGCCTTAATTTATCCATGTGTCATATGAGTGGAGTGAACTCAATGGATTCTAAGGAACACTCGAGTTTTAGCTATAATTTTCCATTCCTTCCTACACTGAATGTTGATGTCTCTTGAAGAGCTTGTGACTGATGATTTTGTACAAATCTCCCTCACTTAAATCCAATTCCCCCACAAGGCAAGACCACCCCACAATGTCATTGATTCTCTTCAAAAATGAAGGTGAACAACAACAGCAATACTAAATACATAGTTTAAACATTGATTTCATAATGCTTTTTCCCCCAAGTCAAAAATCTATAATGATTTCCTCTTGCATCAAATCCAAAATTTCTGACTAGTTTTCAGGGTCCTTTATAATCTAGCCTCTTGCTATTTGACTGACCTTTCTTTCCACTATTCACCAGCACAAAATCTCTATTTCATCAAGTAGGGCACTTTGCTGTGCTTTTGATTGTCTTTACTAAGTCTTGTCCCATTTACCTTGCTTATGGTAATTCCACTCTTCTCTCAATCTAAATCCTACTCATCATTTAAGATCTACCTGAAACCCAACCTCTTCCTTCTGACCTTCCTTGTGATCTACAACTTGTGTGCCCTATAATAATGTGAACTTTTATTGGATTGAGAGACAGGAGCATATTTTATTGATGACTATTTGGTTGTCCTCTAATTGATTTTTAGATGATTTTGCAATTTTTGTTTCTTTAAAAAGATAAAAAATATCTTTGAGGGCTTTGTATCTTCCAAAAATTTTTATCCATAATAAATGAAAAGACAATATCTATATGCCAATTTATTTTTCAAAGGGTTTTGTATATATTTCATTTGATCCTTGCAACAACCTTGTGAGGTAGTTATTTGCCACCACTTGCAGATGTAGAAACAGGCTGAGAGTTAGATTACTTGTACAGGGTCACATAACAAATATCTGCAGGAGGATTCAAAGTCAGGTCTTTTAGACTACAAGTCCAGGTCTCTCTCTCTCTCTCTCTCTCTCTCTCTCTCTCTCTCTCTCTCTCTCTCTCTCTCTCTCTCTCCCTCTCTCCACATATATATGTATATGTATACAGATAGATAATTATTTATGATTATTTTAATGCACATTAATAATTTATAGCCCTAAGTCCTTAAATTCTCTGAGTTTCAGTGTCCTTATATATAAAAAAAAGCCTATAAGAAACATGTATTATCATTTTTCAGAGTTAATGTGATAAAAGCACTTTTAAAATTATAAAGTCCAATGTAAACATGAAATTGTTATTATTATTATTTATCTTCTCCTTACTTTGGTGGTATTATCTGAATTCTTTTCAGGTTCTTCTATGTTGAGACAAATAATGAATCATAAATACTAATGCCCTAAAGCCACAATATTATTGAAGGAAAACCAAAGATGAGAGATCTTAAAGAAGAAAGGTGAGAAATTTCTTAACAAGAGGGTAATGTTATAAAAATAGGTAACACTGTGAAAATAACACTGTTTGGAGTAAAGAAACACAGTGAAGTCTATAAAGTTTAGGCAAGTGAACCACACTGATTTTTGATCAAATTATGGAACATATTATGAAAGGTACTATTAATCAATATCAGGAAAAAGGAAGCAATGAAACAGAATCAGTATAGCTTCACCAAAAACAGGTAATGCCTGACTAATTTCATTCCCTTTTTTAATGAGCTTACTAGACTCGTAGGACAAGGGAATGCTATAGACATATTTGCCTAGATTTAAAGGAATTAACAAAGCATTTGTCAAATTTCCTTATGCTATTCTTATGGGAAAATGTGAGTTACAAAATAATAGGTGAATTTAGAAACATCGTGCTTTTACGATCTATAGGAATCTGACTTAACATTTCAAAAAAGATGCCCCCTAAAAAAAAAACCAACCCTCTTCCTGACTTTCTCCTCTTCCTGATCTATAGTCACCTAACTGGCAACCTTTGAATTAAATACTCCATTATTCCCTTTCCTTATCCCTCCCTTACAACCAATCAGTTTCACAAGGCTTCTCAATTTTGTCTCAATAGTATTTTCAATATACATCCTTTTTCACCACACAGGTGACTACTACCTTAATTCAGGCATTCAACACCTATCGCATTCCTCGTATGTATATTAGAAGTTTAATAAACATGTATTGACTGAGTAACTTACTAAATGAAACACTGAGGTAGTGCAGTGGATATAGTACTGAACTTGGAGTTTATAAGACTTGAGTTAAAAATCTGCTTCAGAAGTTTATTAGCTGGCCAAGTCACCTAACTTCTTTAGCCTCATTTTCTTCATCTGAATAATGAGATACAATAATAGTATCACCTACTTGATTGAGTTATTGAGAAAATTTAATAGGATAAAATTTCTATATCCCTTTGTCAACCTTAAAATACTAAATAGCATAATGAATATGATTTAGATGATGTGCTCACCACATTTGAAAAGGATAGTTAACATGTTAGATTACAAAGAAAGGCTTCAGAAAGATCTTGCTTAACAAGTCAGTATTTGGAATTATCTGGTAAATGTAAAGGAATCACATAAAGTATTATACTTTGGTTTGAAAATTCAATGTCACAAGCTTAAGATGATGAAAGTGTGAATAAACAGAAGGATAATTTTTTTTAAGAATTGAGGGCGGCTAAGTAACTTAATGGGACTGAAAGCAAAGCCCAGAGATGGAAGGTTCTGGGTTCATATCTAACCTCAAATAACTCCTATCTGAGTGACTCTGGGCAAATCATTTAACCTCCATTGCCTAGCCCTTACCAATCTTTTACCTTAGAACCAATACACAGTATTGATTCTAAAATGGAAGGCAAGGGCTTTAAAAAAAATAGAGTGGGCTAGGTATAGCAGATTACAAGTTCAATATGCCCATCTGTCCGTAGGCTATATTAAGAGAGGCATAATAAAATAAATACTTTTTAAAAGAGAGGCATAATATTCAGGACTAAGGGAGTGATAGAGCATTGTACTCAATTCTCGACACCAGAGTTTAGAGATGGCAACAATAAGTAGGATTACTTCCAGAGATGAAAGACTAAGGCAATGAAGAGCCTAGAGATCCTCTCACATGAAGAAAAGTTGAAGGAACAAAAAATCTTATATTTGGAGGAGACAATCTGAGTAATTATCAAACATTTGGAAAATAAAAACTGGAAGAGAAGAAATATTTTCCTTTACTGCTAAGGTTAGAACTAAAAAAAATTGGAAGTTGCATAGTAAATTGAAGCTTGATATAAGGAAAACCTACCCTACAATTAAAGCTTTCTCGAAGTGGAATGTGTTCCTTTAGGAAGTAGCTGGTTTATATTCAGTGGGGATCTTTAAATAAAGGCTAAAGGACTATTTATGGGCAGGTAGATGTCACAGTAGACAGAATGCCAGGCCTGTAGTCAGAAAGACTCATTCTTAAGTTCAAATCTGGCCACTCATTAGCTGCATGACACTGGGCAAGTCAGATAACTTTTGTTTGCCTCAGTTTCCTTACATGTAAAAATTAATTGGAGAAGGAAATAGCAAATCTTTCCAGGATCTTTGCCAATAAAACCCCAAATGGGGTCATAAAGAGTTAGGCATGACTCAACAACAACAACAGATGATCCTTCTTTAGATAGGGTTTGAACTAGATGGTCCTTGATAACTCTTCTTATTCTGTTATTTTGTGTTTTTATGTCAAGAAAGACCTGAGTTCAGATCATATCTCAATCATCAGGTGTTTGACCTTGACAAAGAACTTCACTATTATCTTACCAGGTTAAGATGAAATGAAGAAGCACATCAAAGTCTTTCAGCATTAAAAAAATGCCAGTTCACCTTTCTGAAATGTTTGGTGTCTAGAAATTAAATGCATGCCACTGATAAGAGGTCATTCCAGTGAAATACATGCTATTTTCCTCAAATACACAAGGGACAATCATTTAGCCATAGAGCTGTAAGATCCTTGGACAGTCATTTAACTCATTTTGCCTTTGTATAAAAAGGATTATTCTTAACCGTCCCCAGGAAGACACCTGGGACTTAGTGCTGGCACCCAAGAAGAGACAGATGTTATCCTGATGAGAAATAGCTGGTAGGATTATTTCAATAACAGGAAGCTTGAAACCAAATCGATGGTTTACCAAATTTATGTTTCTTAGGCAACCACACATCTGGTATTTTGCCTTAGTGTCCAGATTTTCCTGTCTGAATCTGAGAAGAAGCTTGTGGAAAGGAGTAGGAATTCCTTTGCTACCAGGAAACCCACACTCCTCATTTGTGTTGGTCATTGAAGGACAGGCTGAAAAGGACTATAACTGACAGATTCCAGAAATTAACTTGAAAACTAGCAGGAATTCTTTTTTTTTAAACACCTGCCTTTTTTCTTAGAATCAATACTATGTATTGATTCCAAGACAGAAGAGTAGTAAGGACTAAACAATGAAGGCTAAATGACTTACACAGTGTCACACAGCTAGGAAGCATCTGAGGCCAAACCTGAACCCAGGAGCTCCAGTCTCTAGGCATGGCTTTCAATCTACTGAGCCACCTAATTGCCCCTAGCACAGATTCTTAGAAGTATTGCAGAAATGATGAAAATCCGAGATTTTATTTGAAATAAAAATAATTTTAAACTGTTAAAGTGCAAAAATGCACAATCTTTTCATTATGAAGTTTCATCACATGTCTCCTTTGTTCCTAACAACTGATGAAGTAGGTAGGGCAGATTATAGTATCCTCATTTACAGACAGGCAAAAGGAAATGGGGAATAGCTAGGTAGTACAGTGGATAAAGCTTTGGCCCTGGAGTCAGGAAAACTTGTCTTCCTGACTTCAAATCTGGCCTCAGACACTACTACCCTAGGGAATGTCACTTAACACTATTGGCCTCAGTTTCTTCATCTGTAAAATGAGCTAGAGAAGTAAATATCAAACCACTTCAGTACCTTTGACAAGAAAATCTCCCATGGGGTCACAAAGAATCAGACACAACTGAAAAACGAATGAACAACAAATGAAGACCTTAGGAAGGTTAATCATCATTCTAAAAGTCACACAACAATTTAAAACCAATCTGAGTTGACAATCTAGAACTGTTTTCATAAGAACAATCTTGCCTCCAGTGTGGAAATTTGAATCTTATTGACTCTGGTAGGGGACAAAAATCTACCTAGATGTCTAGCTCATTGCTATTTCTAACAGAACTAAAGGATCCAGACAAACAACTGATCTATCCTTAAAATTCCTACTTCCTGCCTCCTAAAACACACTAGTAAAAATTGTGCTTGCATCTTTGTCTGGGACTGAATCCTTCATTGCTTATTCATTTGAATGCCACAATGTAAGTTTTCATCAGTCAAGTATTACTGTCCCATATGGTCACACTCTAAAATATGTCTATTTGGTTATTACTAGTTTCACAACATACATTTCAAGTAGAGTCAAAGGGTCACTGAAATGCATGGTTAACATTAAAAAGTTTTTGAGGAAACAATTAATTAAATGGAATTTCTTGGCTCAGCTCTCCGCTCTGTTGAAGGATATGCAGGAGCATGCCTAGGTGAATAAGCATGTTCCAAGTAGACAGGAGCTCCCTCACAATTTAATGCTTAATTAGAAAGGCTGTAATTAAGATATATACAACATGTCTAGTGCTTTGAAATACATTAGCTTGGGTAGAAAGAACTGTAAACATTCCAAGTTTGAAAAGACATTGTCACAGATGATGACAATTCCAAGACATGAATTATTATAAGATGTCAGTAGAGATGGACTTTAGAAGTTACCTACCTGGTCTAATCTGTAACTAAAGTATCGATCCTTTCTGCAACATAACAAAGAAGAGTTCATCCAGCCTCCACTCAAAAGACCTGCAATGACAATGAATTCAGTATCTCACGATGAAGTTCACTGCATGATGGATAGCTTTAATCTGTCTTTTTGTAACTTCACAGAATCACGGAGTTGAATAGAAACTCAAAAGCCATCTAATCTAACATTGGCCTGAACAAGAATTCCTTCTACAACATAGTTAATGAATGGACATAAAGTTTTGCTTCAAACCCTCCAATGACAGGAACTCTATTCCCTCCTAAGTAGTACATTCAATTTTGGAACAGCCCTTATATTGGGAAAGTATTTTTCTTTATATTAACTTTCAATTTCTCTCTCCTGCAATTGCTTCTAATTTGAAGATAACAACTAAGATCCCAATAAGACTTTACTTCTCTTTTCCACACTAAAATCCCCAGTTGTTTCAACTTCTCCTTAAATAGTTGGATCTTGATGATCATAATTCTTCTAGCCTTTCTGCAGATGTTCTCAAGTCAACCCATGATTTTTCCCAAAATATGTACTTTTATAATTGACCATAATGCTCAATATGTAGACCTACTCAAATAGCCTTCTGCAGAATTACATGCCTACTTTTGTCTATACATCCTTTATTCCTGTCTTAATCACAGTTTTGTTGGCTAACACATCACACTTGTGATCCATATTGAGTTGTAAAACACTAAGATATTTTTTCTTTTAAACTACTCTCTAGACACAATTCACTCATCTTAAACTTGTGAAGTTTATTTTTTAACCCAATTATAAGACTTTGTATTTATCTCTGTATAGTGTCACTATATTAGAACTGGCCTAATGCTCAAGCTTTTTTTCTATTATCCAACATTTATTCTATTTTCTGAGTTTCCTCTCACTGTTTCAGCTCCCACATTTGTAAGCAAATGAAAAAGAATTTAATTCTATTTCACAAGAAAACCATTCAGTTATTAAGGGAAAATTATAATGTGTTTTCTAAGTCTTCACTTCTCTACGCCAAACTTTCAGGTCCCAGTTCCTTTACCTCAGTGATTCCCAAAGTGGGCACTACCACCCCCTGGTGGGTGCTGCAGCGATCCAGGAAAGCAGTGATGGCCACAGGTGCATTTGTCTTTCCTATTAATTGCTATTAATTTTTTAAATTAATTTCCAGGGGGCTAAGTAGTATTTTTTCTGGAAAGGGGGTGGTAGGCCAAAAAAGTGTGGGAACCACTGCTTTAACTGATTCTCATATGACAGTTTATAGTCTGCTAGAAAGGAAGGGAAAAAATATTTCTAAATGGAGAGCTAATGTTGTGGAAGGGGGATGGTTGAATTATTATTTGAAGAAATCCATAATTAGAAAGGTAATCAGAGGAATAAATAGGAAATAGAAATATTTCAATTAATTAGTCACACAAATGGACATTCTACAAAAAAGTAATTTTGTTGTGTTTTGCTTTTCAGGACATCAACTTCACAGATCTTAAGACCATAGATTTTAAACTTGAAGAGTTCTTAAGACTCCCTTATATAGTCCAACACTCTCAATTTATGGATGAGAAAACTAAGACTGTGGGACAAAGTGATTTGCTCAAAGGTGAGAAACAGAAGAGAGACCCAGCACCAAAGAACAGTTTTCCATTATGCCATGTGTGTAAGCACACTAAAATGTACATGTTTTACTCTGAATATATAACCTGGCATCTAAGAGACTAAGGCAATAAAATATTTGTATAAAAATTCTTTCTTAAGAGATTTATTAATATATCCTATTAAATTCCCATATAATTGAATGTCAGTGGCACAAATGTAAGAGAGAATAAGAATCTGGAATTGTGCTTGGATGCTTCAGATATGCATTTCATCCATGTAAGTAACATCTTATTTCCTATTATAATTTTGTTTCTGTGAAATATATCTTCTAAATAGCCTTTGAAAATTTCATGTAACTACGTAACATACTCCTCCATAACTAAATTGCAGTTGAGTTTTGGTCTTTCCTTTAAAAATATTCATAAATATATAATTGATCATACATCGCTAGCATTAGCTAAAAAATTAGATGTAAGATCTTACTATGAGCTTATATGTAAAATGAAAATTCTAACTTCAGACATATGGTATGTATAATTATCTCAGAAGATTAGAAAATGGCCAAAAGTCAATTCATTTTAGTATTAGTTTATATAATTTACAAATCATCTGGGTGACTCAGAAAGATTTAAGTCTGAAGGATACCCCTTGAACCAAAGAAATTCAATTCAATACACATTTACTTATTATTCAAAATGAAATTTTATTATCCTTACTTATCTTTCCTATGTATTCCTGCCTTATAATAATTGAGGAAAAAACATTCAGCAAAACTAAACAATTGTGTCCAAAAAAGCTGAAATTATATTCAGTGTTCCACAATCTTGTTAACACTTCAATTATATAGTGCAGAAATGTCTTTTCATATCTTTTCTTTAGGGTCAAGCTTTACATTAAAATTTCAAGTTTTGGTTGTCATACATTGTTGTAGTCCTTGGACATATTTCATGGTTTTACCTGCTTCAACTTGCATGAGTTGAATACATTGATTTTTTTAAAAAAGCTTTCTATCTGTAAGACACTTTAGCTGCTAAGATGTAAAAGAGCCAAGTCCCTTAACTTCAAAGAGTTTATGATCTTAAGAGTATGGAAGTAGTACTTATGTATGCACAGAAAAAAAATGTGATCAATTGATTTCTCTATTTTCAAATTGCATTATTATTCTAGTGTCTGTGAAACTTTCAATAATGATTTCTTGGAATATGGTATCCAGCTTCTTTTAATCATGGATTTTAGATAATCCTATGATTATTATGTGATCTCCACAGCAAACATACTGAAACATAAAACTCACAGATAGTTAATATATGAGGTTGCGGCAAAATCTATTATGTCTCAGCTGAATACAATTAAAAAGCAGAGGTAGCAATTATGTTTTCAGGCAAGGCAGCAACAAAAATAGTCTGACAAAAAGAATAAAGATGGAGACTACATTCAACTGAAAATTAGTATATAATGCAAATTTATTTTAATACTTAACCTGTAAGTAATATAGATTCTAAAAACTTGATGTAACTATTAAATTGATTACAAGGAAGAATAGACAACAAATCTATAATAATGGAAGGACTCAACTTGCTGCTATCAGGCCTGAATAAATCTAATCCATCTTCACCCGAAAAAACTTTAATACCTGAGTAGAATTTTAGATAAATTAAATTAGATATTAGAGGTCTGGTAATTATTGAATGGAAATAGAAAGGAAAAAACATATTTTTCAGTTTTACTTGAAATTGATGTGTCTTAGGACATGAAAGTCTCACAAACATATGCCCCCAAACACATCCTCTTTTTATAACTTTTTTATCACAATGTTAAAAAAATTAAGATCACGGAAACATATTAAAATCCAGTGGAAACATAAATCAATACTAAAGAATTGCTGAGTAAAAGAACAAATTATATAAATGATAGGATAAATAATTAAAAGTATAATAATGAGATGAAATTCCAAATTTTGGAGCAGTCAAATAAGTTTTTATTATTACCAGAATTACCAGGATCATAATTGAAAAAAGGGGAATTCACAACAAATGAAGAAATAAAAGGTGTGATTAGAAATCATTTTACCCAACTATATGCCAAATAAAATTTAATTGAAATTTATTTAAATGAAATATGAATTAATTCATTTTAAATTAAATAAATGAAGTGCTAAAATATAATATAATCACATAAATAGAAGAAAGAGAGCATTTTAAAATATGCTTTCAGAGGAAGAAATTGAACAAGCCATATATGAACTTCTAAAAAAAATTCTGGTCCCAGATGAATCTGCAAATGACTTCTATCAAACATTCAAAATATAATTAATTCCAATATCATATGAAGTGTTTGTAGAAAGAGGAAAAAAGAGATCTTTTCAAATTTCCTCTAAGATATAGATGTAGTCCAGATCTAAAAAGTAGGAATCAAAAACAAAAAAAAATGAAAAATCATAGATTTATGTTCAATTAGCATTGATACAAAAATATTTAAATAAAAATATTAGCAGAGACTAAATAAAAATATCACAAACCTTATTCATTATAATCAGATTATATGTATACTAGCAACACAAATTGGTTTAACATTGATTACTATAAGCTTAATAATCATATTATATGATTATATCAATAGATATAAAAGAAGCATATGACAAAATAAAGTGCAAGTTTCTGTTTTTAAGAAACAGTTCTGGAAAACATAAAAATAAATGTATATTTCCTTTAAAATGATACCAAACGACAAGCACTAATATTGGTTGGAAAGGAGAAAAACTAAAACTCTTTCAGTAAATTCAGGGTATCCTGATATCAGTAAAATCAAGATATCTATTCTCACTTATCCTATTTGAAATACTACTACAAAGAAAAGAAAAAATAACTTGAGGGAATAAGAAGAAATAAAATTATTACTTGTTGCAGAAGATACAATATTGTATTTAATGGATCCAGAGTCAAATAAAGTTAATTGAAACAATGAATAACTTTAACAAACCTTCAAAAAGTCTCAAAAATCATCAATATTTCTATATATGAATAAGAACCATAAAAGTAAAAGGTATTAAGAAAAATCTATTTAAAATTGTTATAGAATGAATAAAATACTTGGAACTTACCTTCCAAAATATACAAAAGATCTATGAAAATACAATTGCAAAAAAGTATTTATGGGGAAAAAAGATGCATATAAATAGGAAAACATATTGGTTGCTCATGGATTAGACAAGACAAGACAATTTTTTTTAATGGCAATGTTACCAAAATCAATTTACTTAGTCAATGCCATACTAGTCAAATTACCAAAATCTTATTCTATAGAACTAGAAAAAAATAACAAAAATCCATATGCAGAGAAAATAAGGTAAAGAATATCAAGAGAAATAATGAAAATAAATGAGAATCACTTCACAATATTGGATCTCAAACTTTACTGCAAAGCAGTTATTATTACTACAACTTGTTATTGGTTAAGAAATAAAGAGATCAATCACTTGTAAACAACATCAGGAAAATATATGTAACATAGTATCTGATAAATAGAAAGCCTCTAACTACTAGAATTTGACTATTTGACAGAAATTGCTGAGAAAATTGGGTAGTAGTATAAGAGAAATTACATTTATACCATTACTTCATATCTATTAAAGTTAAGCCACCATTCTTAATTTCAGAAACCAATGCTAAAAACATACTCTCTGAATTAATCTCTAATGTAAATAATATGTCTTCTCTTACAACATGTTGAACATGGAAATATGTATTATACAATAACACATATACAACCTGTGTCATATTACCTGCCATCTTGGGGATGGTGGAGGGTTGTTAGGAAGAAAGAAAATATGAAGTACAAAATGTCTAAAAAAATTATTGAAAATGGTATTTACATGTAATCTTGAAAAAAGTAAAAAATAATTAAAAAGAAAGATTATTAATGATAGATGAACGATTTGGGGTGCAGAGTGAACACATATTTTGTGTATCACCATTAGGGCAAATTGTTTTGCTTATATTACATACTCATTACAAGAATTTCTTTTCTTTTTTCCAATGGAAAGAAGGAGGAGAGGATGAAAAGAAGTGCCTGATATTTATCTTTTTAATAGAGAAGGGCTATTGATACAAACACAAAATGTTGCATGAACATCTGATGAAGTTACTAGAGTATTACTTTTACTTAACTGGTTTAAATTGTGACAAGTGACCTCTCACAAACTGGAAATAATCTGTTAATGTATGTAAAACAAAAGTGACACACATAAATATGAAAACATAAAATCAAAACAGCAACACAAAAAGATTGACACAAGATCAAATTGAGTCAGGTTAAAGAGCAATACAGAGAAAGTGCTCTAAAAAACTTTAGGAAGGGAAATATCACTTTAAACAGGGCTGAGGGAATCTTAAGAAAAGAAATCTGAATTGCTACCTAATCTGCAGCTATCCATTTTGTGTTCTCCTAGTTCAATTCTTTAGTCTTGGCTCTAGTATTCTGGAATAAAGCAAGAGAAATAAGGGAAATGAGATAAGAGAGGAATGGAGAAAAAAGGAGATCAAAGGAGAGGAAGGAAAGAAAGGGTAGGGAAAGATCTCTTCCTTTTTCATAATAAGAATGTTGTGTATCCTTACGTATCACTCCACACCATCCCACCCAAAAAAATCACAATTTTTCAAATCACACTAATTTAACCCAGGCCTTACTTTTCAAGGTGTAACAAAAACTATCCAATACTAACTCCTTAATTCTCCTCTGCCCGCTTTAAATAGCCTGCCTTATTGTATGAAATAGCCTGCCTTATAGTAAAAAGGATTAGATAATTTAGTTTCTTTTTAACAAACCTGTAGGTAATCTTCCTAAATCAAAGTTCTTTCATTCAGACCAAACTTCTACTTATGAACACGAATTCATAAGGCAAAGTTTATCCCCTAAATTTACATTTATTTGCCTTTATGTGTACATTTAATATATGTATTGGTCTCTATGATTGCTTTTCTCTAAAAAATTTCTCCTATGGAAATCCCTTCCATGGGTACAGATTAGTAACTGTGCTCTAGTTTATGCTCCAAGAGAGTCCCCAGAGCATTGAAAAGTTAAGTGATTTGCCCATGGTCACATCGCCAGTATCTATCAGAAGCAAAATTATACACATGCAAGGCTTACTGACACTCAAACCAGCTGGCCCTCTGAACATAGCACTACCTTGCTTATAAAAACAAACAAAACTGAAGTCATAAACATATATATTTATGTGTGAATGTGTATGTATATATACAAATATGTGTACAACTCTCTCTATATATAAATATATATGATATATGTATATATATATATCAATATGTAAACATATACACAATTTATTTCCAGTATTCATTTTCAAGTTTTCTTTATTATTAGGATTACTTAAATTATTTGTATTATTAACTTTATTATTAGGATTACTTAAAAAAGCCATGGTTTTGTGGATGCACTGATAACTTCATAGATGATCTTTGAAAACTATTGCAATTCAGAAATTCACCAATCTATGGCCAAATCTAAGGCTTAGCATTTCTGAACTTAGCAAGACTGATTACTGAATGAAAGGTATAAAGCCTATGACAGGACCATATTCAGAACATTCCCAGTTTGATAGGACTGGTTAAAACTTCATTCTATTTGCATCGATTTTAAGAACCCAAAGGCACCTCATTGCTTCAATAAAACACCAGAGTAGGATTTTGGTGGAGAATTCATAGACATTTTATACATAAAAATTCCATCAGAGTTTCAAATACCAATTTATGATTCCTAATCAACTATTCAGGGACTAGTATAAATTGACAATCTGGGATCTTTCAGGATTAAAACAGGTTTATCATAATTATGCTAGACTTCACTCTTAAGGCCACTTTGTTGTCTTTCAGTTTAATATGATTGTAACAATGACAAATCATTTCATCAGCAAAAATGCAGACTATCTCCAAGAGTAATTCATCATAATGTGAGAGTTAACAATGAAAGGGGGCAGGGAAGGGGGAAGGGGGAGAAAGAAAGAGGGAAAGTAGAAGAAAGAAAGAGAGGGAAAGATAAAGGAAGAGAGAGGGGGGATGAAAGAGAGAGAGAGAGAGAGAGAGAGAGAGAGAGAGAGAGAGAGAGAGAGAGAGAGAGAGAGAGAGAGAGAGAGAAATTTAGCTGAGTTAAAACCTAATGAAAAACATATCCCAGGAATTGGTGGGCACTAATCAGTCACCTCCATTTATATAAATAATCCAAAGCGCACCCAAGCTTTACTAAGAAATATAAAAACATTAACATTAAGTAACTGACACTAGAAAGTGTAGTATAAACAAACAGAATTGGGGGAGGGGAGAGTATTAAATCAAATTAGTTGAAAGTTGGTAATGTGACACTGCTCCCTCCATAACTAAGGTAATGCTATAATAAACCTAAAGCCATTATTATCATCTTTTATGGCTGCTAGATTGGAAAAAAAATATCTATGGAACTATTGGGAGAACATTTCTTCTGGTGCTTCCTCTCAGGATCTTGCCAAGGCTATGTTCCTGCCCACTGGATATTTAAATTAATGGACAGTATTAAATTAATAGATTATATATGCTACCTCTTTGGTCAGTTGACTTTCCTAAATTGGCTCAGAAAATAGTAAATGCCAATCTTCATAAGTTGTCAAGTGATTATAGGGAAAAGTATACCATACAATTCAAGGCAACAATGGAAGCATTGAAGTCACTGGAGGATTCCAAATTGTGAATAAAGAAAAAAGTAACTCTCCTGTTTGGTAAAAAAAAATCCATGGTTCTCTTTGATAGTTTGCCAGGTCCAATTATAATAACTCACACTGCTACAATAGCTACTACTAGGATGATAAGGACAATTACAACTACCACTGCTACTACTACTAACAATGATGTTGCTTCTGATAATAATTATACAATATGATTATATGTCTGGATATAACACTGAAAAGTTTGCAAAATATTTTATATAACATTAACAATCAACTTCAGTTTAATTCAACAAATAATTATAAAGCATTAACTATGTAGAAGACACTGGAAATACAATGATAAAAATGAAAACTATCTTCCTTGAGAAACTTACACTGTCCTGAGATGTTCATATGCCTTTCCATTAACATAATGCTTTCAAGTCCCTTCAGTTTTTTCCTTCAAACTTCATATTGGCTCTCAGCTAGATTTGATAAACCAATTTAACTCTCAAGATGGAATGTTTGTTTCCTCCTTAAGTACTTAGTCTATAAGTAGAGTAAACTGCTACCCTGATGTAAATGACTGATAAGGCTTAATGCAATATACTGCCCAGAGATATTTACATTTTGTCAGGGAACCATACCTTAACCTGAAGGGATAATTTTCTAATGATAGAGTTTTAGCTTTAATTTAATAACATTGGAGGCAATATTTTAGTCAAATGATCAAGCATTTATTGAACACCTACTATGAAGTGAGCACTGTCTTATGTACTAGAGATACAAAGAAAGGGGGGAAAAAAGAGTCCCTGCTCTTAAGAAGACGACAGTTGAATGTGGAGGTTTACATGCAAGTGTCTATGTATGAACAAGAAGATAGAGTCAAGGTAAATTGAAGATAGTTTTATATTTTAGAGCAAAAGCATCTTGCTGGCAATTTATAAGTAAAACTACAAAGAATAGTGACCATACTGTCCATATGACCACAGAACCAGCACTGCTATTAGTTCTTTAACATATATGTACCTCCACCATTTACGTATTTATGTAAAATCTACAGATTTTCAAACAAAAATTGCTGGGAAGAACATTAAATGTACCTTTTGTTGACTAATGCAAAAAGTTCTTTGGAAACTTCCTTGTGTACTCAGGAAATCATAGAATATTTGAGCTAGAAGAGACCTTAGAAATAAGCTAGTCCAATCTTCTCATTTTACAGTTAAGAAAATTCAGGCCCAGAGATATGAAGCACTTTATTTAAGACCTCCTTATTTCTGGTACGAAGCTCCTTTTATTACTTTAGAAGACAAATTATAGGAAAATATCCTTTAAATAATTGATGATAAGAGGGCTAAAATTTCAATTAGAAGTAGTCCAAATTATAGAATATTATATAAAGTAGTTTGATAAATATTTATTAAATGCCTTCTAAATGTAAAAATGGTACTATGTAGTAGAGAAACAAAGAAAAAAAGAAAAAGAGCCTTGTCTTCAAGGATTTTACCATCTACTACAGGGTTTAACTTAACAAATATATATATATATATATATATATATATATATATTTATATTTATACACACATATATCCTGGAGTATTGCAATAGCCTGCAAGTTGTCTTTGCACTCCAGTCTCTTCCTTCTCCAGTCTATTCTCTATTCATCTATCAAAGTGATGCTTCCTCAAGAAAGCCTTTTCCTAATATTTCTTAATACTTCAATCAGCTAAAAACATCTCATTTATCCTGTCTCTATCTTGGATAATTGTTTGCATGCTGTCACTTCCATTTAGACTGTAATCTTCCTGAAGTCAGGGGCTCATTTTATCTTTGTATTCCCAGCACTTAACACTGATGTTTTCAAGTGACTATAACCAGAACTTGATCCCAAAAATTGTCTTCTAGTGGAATGACTTTAATGACTAAAATGAGCATTCCACTTCAGTAATTCCCTGTTATGGCTATGATCACACATAAAATCCTTTGTCTGGCTTTTATATTACTTCCTAATTTGGCTCCTTTCTGACACTTTCCTGTTTTCTTACATGTTATTTATGCCCACATAATCTGTGATCCAGTCACACTAGTTACTTTTTCCTTGTGTAACACATTTTATCATCCAATTCAAGACATTTTAATGGTTTTCTTCCAAGGTTGGCATGCTCTTTGTCCTCATTTCTACCTCCTAGCATTTCTGGATTCCTTCAAATCTCAGTTAAAATCCCATATTCTTCAAGAAAGCCTTTCCTAGCAGAAACACAGAAGAAAAACAATTGCTTGATCACATGGGTTGATGGAGATATAGTTGAGGATGGAGACTCTAAATGATCACTGTAGTGCAAATATCAATAATATGGAAATAGGTCTTCATCAATAATACATGTAAAACCCAGTAGAATTGCACGTCAGCTATGGATTAGGGATGGGAGGAAAGAAGGGAAAGAACATGAATCATGTAACCATGGGAAAATGTTTTTAATTAATCAATAAAAAGAAAAGCCTTTCCCAATCCTCCTTAATATTTCTTAATACTACTCCTTAATACTCTGATCAACTGAAATCTCTCATTTATCCTGTCTCTATATTATATTGGAGATATATTATATTATCTATACATATATATATATGCATATACATATACATATATATGCATATATATATAATTGTTTTGCATGCTCTCTCTCCCCATTAGACTATGAGCTTATTGAGGTCACGGGCTACTTTTACCTTTGTATTACCAGCCGTTAACACAGGTCCTCGCACAAAGTAGACAAAAAATAAACTATTGTCCACATAGCAAATATATTAAACAAACTTCTACTATTTTCATGTGACTATAAGTGGAATTAAACCAGAAAAACTGTCTCCTAGTAGTATTACTAGAATGGCTTTGATGACTAGAAGAGAAAAAGTTATTATGTATTTAAAAGAATTGAAGATGCTTGGAATTTTATTTGTCCCCTAAATGTTTAATATTTACCCTAGGATACTGATTATCCTTTTATTTTCATCTAGCAAACTATTTTTACACATGCCAAGGTAGAGTTTAAGAAGAAGTAGTAGAGAATAGCGGAAAGAATTTTGGTTTGAGAGTTATTGGACCTGGGTTCTTCACTATGAGTTTGGACAAATCCTTAATTATTCTAAGACCCAGTTTCTGCAAAATGTAGGAATTCTGTGAAATGAGGGAAGACTGGGATAGATTACCTATTAGTTTCTTTCAAGTTCTTAATCTTATAATCAAACAAAACCCATGGACAAATTAATAAAATCCGAAGGAAGTGAAATATTACTGGATTTCCAATATAGGATGAATGATATATAAGAACTTACTAAATTTTTGTTGATTTATTGTAGGATAAAAAAAAGCTGATGAAAGAAAAAACTCCATGAGCATTGTCTCAGTGGCATTGACCCATAGCTAAACCAATAGGTTCTATAATTGGACAATTTGACAAAGGATTGTTAAGTACATACTCTGTAATATGAAATATATAATCTTACTGTGGACAAGATTTCTGGCTTTCCCACATTAATTTTTTACAGTAGACCATGGGTTTAGGGTTCTTCAGAAGGTTGGATGTATTGGACTTCTGGGAATCCATGTTATATATATTTTATAGCTTGTGCAAAATATATACATATATATGTGTTTATATTCATAGGCATAGAAAAGTTTGAACAAGAAAAATTGAAAATTGTTTTGCTTTGGAGTAAAGTTGATCTTATTAACCACATTGTATCCTACATTCAAATAATCATCCAATCTCATCAATTTGTATGTTTATTCCAATGATCTATGTCATAAAACATACATGCCTATTTATCCTAGATGACCCTTATGCTAGTCCATAAATTCACCATAAGGCCTCTCCATTTTCAAATGTTATGATATTTATAAAGTCCCAGCACAGGACCTGGAAATTAAGGAGTTTAATAAAAACTTCTTTCCTTCCTCCCCATACTTTCCTAACACGTTGGGGACCTCCCTTATTTTCACCTGAAAACAGAAAGATATAAGGGGAATATTAAATGGTTACCTGTCATTGCTTTCCTTTAACTTATCACCAAAAATTCATCTTCTCAAACTATTAAGAAAACACAACAGTAGCTATGTGGAGCAGTGGATAGAATACTGGACTTAAATTCAGGAAGATTTGAGTTCAAATCTAGCCATATACACTATATCATCATAGATAAGTTTTTTAACCTAATATCATCTAGCTCCCTGGGTTGTTGTAAAGATAAAATATTTGTTAAAATTCTTGGAACCTTAAAGTACCACATAAATGTCACATGATTTTGTTTGATGTTGTTGTTGTTATTATTGTACATTTTCCTGATCATATTTTTACATATTTTAACCATTTTTTAAAATTGCTCATTAGCTGCATATTGGATTCTGTTCTTTCCTATCATATGCCTTTCTGTTGCCTCTTATGTGATGTGATATTCACTTTCAGGTTTTTTTTTAGGTCGCTGTCTTGTGGTTCTTACATCTATACATAATAACACACAACTTATGTATCCATAGTGTATATTCACTCAAATAATTTAGGACCTCTAATAAATGTCCAAATCTAAGCCATCTTCATCATCAGTTTATTAAATTCTTATTATGTACCAGGCACTATGCTAAGTGGCAGAGATATGGATAACAATTTGTTAGAAGAGAAGTAAAAGCAGTTTTCAGGTAAAGGAATCAAATCTATCATGAATAACCTTATAAAAAATCTCTAAATTAAAAATGAAGAAATGTAAATTTAATCAAATCTAAAGTATCATCTCATACATGTCATGTGTGGCTATAGTGACAAAAAATTAAAATGACAAATCCTGGAGGGACTGTGGGAAAACAGCTACTTAAATGCACTAAGTGGACCTGTGAACTGGTACAACCATTTTAGAAAGTGATTTGGAATTATAACCAAAAAGCTCTTAAACTCTGCATTTTGACCCAGTAATACCATTATTAGGTCTATGCCCCCAAGAGATCAAAGAAAGGTAAATTATTAATTTATAAAAATGTTTTTAGCAATTATCTTTGTTGTGGCAAAGAATCAGAAACTGAGGAGATTCACATCAAGTAGAGCACGGCAACAATTATTGTATAAGAATGTGATGGAATATTATTATGCTGCAAGAAATGATAAATGAGATTGCTTCAGAAGAAAAAAAACAGGAACAATTATATTAGCTATTTCCTAGTGAAATGAGCAGAACCAAAACAATTTATATGAAAACAACATTACAAAGATAATCAACTATGAAAGACTTAGCAACTAATCAACACAATAACCAACAACTCTAAAGGATTCATGTTGAAATATATTCTCCACTTTCAGAGACAAAACTGATAGACTTAATGTACAGAAGGATGCATCTTTTCTCTATTCTTGCATTCCTTCCGCTTCCTCTTTATTGTTTGTTCTTATATTTTCTTTTCTTTCCTCTTCTGTTCTATTTAAAGGGAGAAGAGGAATGGCATGACTAGTGGATGAATTTCTTTTGCATGACTATACATATTTTTAGTGAAGTTTATTTTTCTTGCCTTTTCAGTTGGTGGAGGAGAGAAAGCTGAGAGGGAGAGAATTTGAAACTGAAAATAAAATATACCTGAAGTTTAAAAGAAAACAATGCTGATAGAAGGAAACAAGTGATAATATATCAATTGCACTAAGAATACCAAGGACATGAGAAGATAGAATTATTTTTCTTCTGGAGGTCAAAAATGTTTCTCTGAAAGAATCCAGAAAGAGAAACAAGATGCAAATCAAGAGAAGCAACATGGTATTTATAGTGAAAAAGAGCTCTGGATTAGGAATTAAGAATACCTATGTTCAAATGCCACTGGCTAGCTGGGTTGCCATAAGCTAGTTATTTAACTTTTCTTTCCTCATCTGCAAAATGAGGAGATTGGACCAGATGGTGTCTATGGTGCCATTCAACTTTTAAGTGAATGATTCTAAGTGGGTTCCCTATTGCATAGTCTCCCTCTTCTCTAGAACATTGCTGGTGGTTGTGTGCTGTATGGAATCCAACAATCCTTCAGTTCTTTGTATAAGAGTAGATGAACTTAAAGTTTTCCAACCAGAAATTAGTTTTGACAGGCATTGGGTTAGCCTGTGAGAGGAAAAGGTCTGTTAAAAATAAATGGTCAAGGGAACATTTCCCCCCCCATAATCGGTTTCATGAGTTTAATAGTTAGAAATGGTTTCAATGTTACATTTTCAACTTAAAAAATAAAACCATCTGTTACAAGCAGAGTATCATAAGGAGATAATTCAGTGCAGGGACATTACTTTGTTTTGGAATTAGTTTAAGCCATATATAAATACTATGTTTTTAAGTTAGAAAAAATATTCTCATCCAACATGTACTTAAGACATTTTCCACCTGTTAAAGGTACGCAAGACTGGGAGTCTTTCTAACAGTGGGAAAAGGACCCAACCTTTCAAAAAAATAAATCAATGCCAATTTATGATTTGCACAATGACAGAGAACATGTAAGCAAATAAAAACAATGAGCAAGGAGAAAAGCAAATATACTATTGATTTGGCACTATATGAATCATCTACAAGAGACTACAAGGGGAAAGAGAGTAGAGGTTGGGAAGTGATTGATTGAGACTTGAGATCTGATCCTGAGGTAATGAAATTTGAGGGTTCTTGCCTCATGCTATTGACCTAAGGGTAGCTTTGGGAAAAAGTGATTCCTTCTGACTCGATGGTGTTAGTTTAAACAATCCCCTGGGCTCAAATATCAGCCATTAAAATAAATTCAGGAGACAGAGGAAGTGATGTTTATGAGTTGGAAGTCTGAGCTGCTTTTTAAACAATCATGGGTATACAGATCTCAAAATAGAAACCTGATATATTGGGAAGAAAGCAGGAGGAAATGGCATGGGGGTACTCTTGGGAGGAGGTGTGAGGGATTCTGAAATCTAGTCCCTTCAACAGAAAGTAAAAGGTTTAATATTTTTCCTCCTGTGGCTAAATAGAGAGAATTTTCATCTAGAAAAAAATGTTTCAAGTTCATCATTTAATAAATGAAGTTTCAATCAGACTATCATTGATTTTTTCATAGCTAACTAGAAACAAAATTCATTATTCATGTATATGAAGGAGAGCCATGTAAATATAATCCCAAAGAGAATTCCAGCACTTAACATGGTGCTTTCAAAGCTTAGCATAGTAACTGGCACATAATAGGTGTTTAAGAATTACTTATTGATTGCATAACAGGTAAGAATTTTTAATCCAGGTAGCATGGAAATTAATTATATATTTTGTTTTAAACAACATGACTGAAAAACAACTGGAGAAGGAAGTATAAATAGCTGTCAATTCTGCAAGGAGGTGGTGGTAACTGAACATTTCAATGCAAGTTACAAAAATGTTTATCACCTACTAAATACCTAGAAACAATTGGTGACTAGAATTATATATTAGCTAAGAGGTATTTGCCATGAATTAACATCCTATACTAAAAACACATATCTTAACCTACTTGAAGATTTAACAAATGGATTGTACTGGGATTATATCACTAATACAGACAAAATTGTTGCCCACAAGTGCTCCCAATATAATGATTTATAATAAATAAGAATCACATTTTGATTGCTGTTTGATCCCTCATAGCATTTATATTATATAGGATGAAAAGCTCTCAAAACAGAAATCCAATGGAAACAGTCAAAACCGTATATATTGAAAAGTATGTATACTCTCCAATGTCTTGTCTACTACAGAGTTGTCACAAGTTATCACTACAGAATTGTCACAATATTGTGAAATCTCTTTGCAATGATATCAATATGTCATTTACATTCAATAAGTATAAAAATCTCAACATATTCCAAGGAAAGCTAGCAATTGAAAGCTTTGAGCTTAGATCTCAAGATCATATTGATTTTTTAAGTTTAAAATTTTTTCACATTAAATTATTATAGTATAATTGTAATTAATCTTTTTCTGACATTTTGTAATCTATATTTTCCGTCTCCTGCCCATGTTTCCCCCTTCCCTAGGATGTCAAGTAATATAAGTATTATCATAAAGTACTTATTACCCTATTCATCATATTGTAAAAGAAGACACATATCACTTATACTTGAAAAAAACTTATGGAGGAAATAAAGTGAGGAATAGCATTGCTGGGTCAAAGGTATGTATAACTTGTTGGCCTTTAAAGAATGGTTCCAATTTGCTCTCCAGAATGGTTGTATAAATTCACAATCCATCACTTTGAATTAGCAAATTAAGGCATTATCTACAAGTACTGTGCCTTGCTCTTCTCTAGATAAAACATATTGAATATAATGATAAGAAAGAGATAGTTGAGGCTCAGTATGTCAATGGTCTTACTATTTAAAATTTAAACAATAGCATGCAAAAAATGAAGCTGAATGGGAAAAGTATATTTAGCACAATTAATAATTCAAGAATTTTAATCTTACTCTATATCTTTTAACTATGAGCTATAGTTGTAGAAACTACCCTACCAAAAATCCATATAATAGTAGCATAGGGTCTATCACTCCAAGGTAGCTATAGATTGATAAGCATTTCATCATCAAGGAAAAGGAAAATATTAATAGATATTAGAGAATATTATAAGGAAGACAAAACCTTCAGAAATTCTGTTGGAACTAGCAAATTTCACTTTGCCAAGTGATAGTCAAATCAGATAGCTAGTACAGTCAAACCTTGGTACTTGGTTTTGAAACTTGTTAAATATAGTATTCCATGAATTTTTGATGAAAAAATTTTGTTGCAATATTTGACCTTTCCTTGGCACTCACTACATCTTGTTGGCATTGCAATCTGGGAAGTGTACGCTCACTCCAGCTCAAACAAAAGGTCACTAGTTCAGGAACATAAAGAAGAGCTCAAGGCTAAAGAGCTGCAGGACTTTCCAGGGAGCAACAACAGCCAGTGGTGTAGGAGTTTTCTTCAGGTGAGGAGGAGTCAAAGGAGGATGTCTCCCCTTCATTAATCAAGGAAATGTGTGCAAAATGGGTGGGACTGGAAAACTTTGTTGTAAAATATTGCCCTGATAAAACTTTAACAAGCAGAATTATAAATTTGTTTAATGACCAGACCATTTCCCACTTTAGAGGAATTTTGAAACATGGACAAAAACAAACATCACTAGGTAGGCTTCTCATGAAGCTGATACCTGGTGAGTCTCAAGCAGGATTCAGTAATGATAAGGGACAGAAAAGGGAAAGAAAAAGAACTGCATAAGAGCAGTTGCCCTCAGATATTATGGGAAAGGACTCCATTTTCAGACAATAACATTTCTTTTCCTCACTATTCCCTTAGGCCACGAACTACTCTCAATACAGGTAAAGTTAAGTGAAAATTATTTTATTTCATTTATTTATTGTCTTTTATTTATGTCTACATATTAATAAACTTTATTTAGTAAACTACAACTCCATTAATACATATAATGTCATAAAATTTGAGTTTCTGGGTGTCCACAACAGATTAATTCAATTTACATTATTCTTCATCAGAAATATTCATTTTGTACTTGATCTTTTTGGTACTTAACCTGCATTCTTAAATGAATTAATGTTGAGTATGAAGGTGCTACTGTTTATGTCAATGGATTTGGTAAAAATATCTGAAAATGGTTTACTTTCATAATGAAGATCCAAGAGTTCCTTCATGAGAGACATCCACATGAACTCAGTTAAAGATATATTGATAAATCATCTAACAAATAGCTGAGTCATGTTGATTTGTTTGTAGAAACTGAGTTTTAGGATGGCAATTGAGAACTTCTTCATTTATTCAAATAATTAGAGAAGAATCATTTTTCATTAGACTGGATTGTAATGGTCAATGTAGGTCATGCAAAGAAATAATGTAACTGTACAAGAAATAACTCCAACATAAAAAAATCATCATTTACCAAATACCCAAGAAGACATAACATAGGGCTAGAATTATATATCAATACTTTCATGAACTGATGGAAAACAAATCCTATATGGCAAGCACTGATCTCAAAAACCTTTGAGAATTCAACCAAGTATGTCACAGATTGAACTGTTACCTACAATCAGCCAACATAGTATTTATCCATAAAAATTTAGAAACAATATTTTAAATAGCAGCTGCCACACCAAATATTCAACCTCCAAGCTCATACAATGGGAAGATTTCAAAAGAGAGAAACCTAGCGGAAGTCAATACATTTCAGTCTTGAAGTCTTGTTTACTACTAGAGTCTCACAGGATATTTTCAGGGAGCATACAGAAAATTAATTTATACCTAATATTTTTCATGAAATACAGAAGACAGAAGACAATACAGAAATACAGAGAGCAAATATTTTACCTACCTAAAAAATAATCCTTCAGAACATTAGATATATAAGAATAATAGCAAAATATTAAATTATTATTTATATTAAAACTATCTCTACCAGACCCTTTTGGAAACAATGAGGGTGATATGATAATATTTTTATAGTCCTTAAAATTTGGAAATCACATTGCCTATTTTATCTCTTTTGAGACTCAAAGAAACCTTATGAGGTATTACTATTTTCATTTTATATATAAGGAAACTGAAACTTGGAGGGAATAATCATTTCTCCAAATTCACAAAGCTAATAAGTATCATAGGCAAAATTTGAAACCTATTTTTTATTTAAATTCCTGAACTCTATCCATTGCATAATTATGATTTGCTTACACCTGTATTAACATTGGTGCTTATTTCCTGCATATATGCCAATGGAGAATCAAAGTGATCCTTGAATTCTACTCTGAAGCCTAATCTTACTTCACTCTGCAATTCCACACTCTTTTGAACTTCTGGAATCCTCAGAATTGTATTGAGTGTCAAGAGAAAATTTCAGGGAGATTACTTAGTGAATAATTCACAGGAGATTAATAAAGGGATGACTATAGCATGTCTGGTCTCACAGAAATCCTGAAGCTATTCTAATTTGCAAAGAAAAATATTTCAAAGAAAAAATTAAAATGATGGTTTGGCAGTTACAAAGTAAGGTGGATCTCCTGAGGCCTTTCGTTATTGTGCCTATGCTTTCCATTCAATTCACTTTTGTCATCTATAAAATTAAAATAATTGTTGTCATCTATCATGTAAACATGAATAGGAAGCAGAATGTGTATATGGTCAAAAGAATATTTTGAAATTTTAACAGGAAAAGATATTCTTAGAAATCTACTTTGTTCAATTGAGTAAACAAATCACTTAGTTTCCTTGGACCTCAGTTTCCTTTAAAATGAGGGGATTGAGCTATAATCAAAGGTTCTTAACTTCTTTATGTCATGAACATTCTTGACAGTCTGGTGAAACCCATGAACTTCTTGTCAATATATTTTTAATTCTTAATGAAAGAAAATGCTATAGTTCATTTAGAGTAAAAATACAGGTGTATTTTTTTTTCTGTATCCATGTTCATGGAGTCCCCTGAGGTCAGTGGTTGCCAGGATAAGAAACCTTGATATATTTCTGGAGCTCTAGTTCGGCTCTGTTTGATTTGCACTTCTCACTTGGAGGTTATGACAGTTCAAAGTCAAAGTATCTAAATTTGATCTCATCTTTCCCCCTTTTCCATTCATCCTTTAGACTCAATTATTTCTGAAAATGCTACCCATTGGGCAAAGAATTGGAAATTCAGGAGTTGTCCATCAATTGTGAAATGGCTAAACAAGTCATGTATGCGATTCTGACAGAATATTGTTGTGCTATAAGAAACAATGAGCAGGAAGACTAAGGAAAAATCTGGATTTATACAAACTGATGCAAAGTAAAGTCAACAGCATCAGAAGAACATTAAACAAAGTGACAGCAATATTTTTTGATGACCAATAGTGAATGACCTCGTTATTCTCAGCAATGCAGTGATCTAAGACAATCTAAGAGCCTCAAGATTAAAAAATAAGTCTGAATGTAGACTAAAACATACTATATTTCACTTTCTTCTCTTTGTTTATTTGACTCTCTTCCATTAAATGACTGATATGGAAAATACTTTACACAATTGCACATTTAAAGTCTGTATCAGATTACTTGCTATCTTGGGAAGGGAGTGAGGAAGGGAGAGTGGGAAGAAGGAAGAGAATTTTCAACTGAAATATTTTTAAATAATATTAAAATGTTTTACTTGTAATTGGGAAGAAAATTATTATTTTAAAAAAGAAAGATAATATTACCTACTCATTTAAATTGAAAGCCTTAAAATGACACTCAATTCCTTCCTTTTCTCATATCACTAAGCCTGGTTAATTCTATTTCCATGAAATCTTTTACAAGTATCTCTTGCTTTCCTTTTCTTGATTTCACCACCTCTAATCTTTCCCTCCTTTTATCTGTCCTTTACAGATTTATCTTTCTAAGGCACATTTCTTATCATTTTACTTTCAACTGCTCTCTATTGTCTGCCAAAAAAATCCAAACTCCTTAGTTTAGCATTCAAAATTCCTTACAATCAGATTCCAAGTTACCTTTTTAATCATATCTATCTATCTCTACTGCCCTAAATTCAACCTATTGTGTCACTAAAGACTAACCACTATTTCCTCAGCTAACCTTTCCCTTCACCTAAACTGTTCTCTATTTTAATTTGTATTGATATATTTTGCTTTTAAATCACCTTTATTTCAAAATATATCCTGCCCCAACCCTAGGAATCATTAACTTGTACCAAAAAATAAAAAGAAAGGTTAACCAGCAGATCAAATGAGGTTGACAGTATATATTATACTCTTCTAGTTTCCCTCCTTTCCTAATAAAAAGAAGCCTAGGCAATTCTTAGTTCTTTGGAAATAAACTTTCTCAACATAAATTCTGTTTTTTTTTGGTATTTTTCTTTCCGTTTGCATTATTTATATTAATTTCAGTTCTGATTATTTCACTACAGATCAGTTCACATTAGGTATTTGCTTGCATCTTGAATTATTCATATTGTTTCTTACAGTACAGAAATAGACTAACACATTATTGTACCACAATTTGTTTAGTCATTTTTCAATATATTGGCAACTATTTTGCTTCCAATTTTTAACTGACCCAAAAAGTACTGCTACAAATAATTTGGAATATATGGGACCTTTCTTCACATCTTTGACATTCATGATACATATAGAGAGAGAGACCAAACATTTCGACCAAGCAATGTGACAAAGGGATTGGATACTGAAGTCATTTTCTTAGCATAATTCCAAATCTCCTTAGAAAATGGTAAAATTAATTCACACTCCCAATAATTAAATTGTTCTCTTTCCCTGTGATGGGGGTGGGTAGAGAAATATTTCCTCTCTCCTCCTATAGGATTTTATGCCTGTGGGAATTCTACCCATCTTTTAAGGTCAGACCAAACCTAAATACCTTCTCTACTATAAGGGATAGCATAGCAAAGTGAAAAAAAGTATTATTAGCTCTAGAGTTCAGAGAAGATAGATAGATAGATAGATAGATAGATAGATAGATAGATAGATAGATAGATAGATAGATTTAGATNGATAGATAGATAGATAGATAGATAGATAGATAGATAGATAGATAGATTTAGATGGGTAGTTTTATGTCTGTGCATATATATATGGATATATATATAGATATATTAAGGACATACATATAAATATGTATGGATATCTACGTACATAATTACAAGAAATGTGCGTAATTTAAAGGTAACAGATACATTTGGTTTTTAATTGTCTTATGATATTTCTCATAAATGTCCAATAGTACAGGAATTGTTTTTATCAAAGATACAAGACTAAAAAATATTTAGGAGAGTGAAGAAACTATCAGGATAATGATCAAATTAATGAGAATGAATCTGAGCAGTGAGATTCAAGAGATATTGAAAAAATAAGAAAAATATCATCATTGCCACCACTACTACTAAAAATAAATCACATGTGCTTACATTACTTTGGGATAGAACCCACCGAAATTATAACCTGCCTCATTCCCTTACAATATTATTTTAGTATGTCTCCCATTTGGGGGGAGAGACTACTCATTTTAGCTTTTGACATGTAATTAATACCTAAAAAATATTTATTATTATTAATTTATTTGTTTAGAATATTTTCCATGGTTACAAGATTCATGATTTTCCCCACCCTCTTCCCTCCTCCCAACTAGAGTTTACAAGCAATTCCAGTGGGTTATACATGTATCATTATTCAAAACCTTATTTATATATGCAATAGAGTGATCTTTCAAAGCCAAAACCCTAATCATATCCCCATCAAACCATGTGATCAGTCATATGTTTTTCTTCTATGTTTCTGCTACCACAGTTCTTTCTCTGGGTGTGGATAGTGTTCTTTCTCATAAATTTCTCTGGATTGTCCTGGATCATTTCATTGCTGCTACTAGAAAAGTCTATTACAATTGATTGTGCCACTAATTATCAGTCTTGGTGTATAATGTTCTCCTGGCTCTGCTCATTTCACTTTGCATCAATTCCCGAAAGTCTTTCCAATTCATATAGAAATCCTCCAGTTCATCATACATTTTAGCATAATAGTATTCCATCACCATCAGATACCACAATTTGTTCAGTCATTCTCCAGTCGAGGGATACCCCCTCATTTTCCAATCTTTTGCCACCACAAAGAGTGCAGCTATAAATATTATTGTACAAGAATTTTTTTTCTTTTTATCTCTTTGGAGTACATACCCAGCAGTAATATGGCTGGATCAAAAGGCAGACAATCTTTTAAAGCCCTTTGTGCATAATTCCAAATTCCCTTCAGAATGGTTGGATTAATTCACAATCCCACCAGCTGTATATCAGTGTCCCAATTTTGCCACAACACCTCCAACATTTATCGCTATCCTTTGCTGCCATATTGGTCAATCTGCTAGGTGTAAGGTGGTACTTCAGAGTTGTTTTTTATTTTATTTTTCTCTAATCAGGAAGAATTTAGAGCAATTTTTATGTGATTATTGATAGTTTTTATTTCATCTAAAACTGCCTAGTCATATCCCTTGACCAGCTGTGAATCAGGGAATGGCTTCATTTTTTTGGTAAATTTGACTTGGTTCCTTATATATTTGGGAAATTAAACCTTTGTCAGAGTTTTGTTATAAAGATTTTTTCCCAGTTTGTTGCTTTCCTTCTAATTTTGGTTACATTGGTTTTGTTTGTACAAAACATTTTTAATTTGATGGAATCAGAATCATTCATTTTAAATTTTGTAATGTTCCCTTTCCCTTATTTGGTCTTAAATTCCTTCCTTTCCCACAGTTCTGACTGGTATACTATTCTATGTTTCATCTAATTTATTCATGATTTCATTCCCTATATTTAAGTCATTTACCCATTTTGAATTTATCTTGGTATAGGGTGTGAGATGTGAATATATACCTGATTTTTCCCATAGTTTTCCAATTTTCCCAGTTTTTGTCAAATAGTGAGTTCTTGTCCCAAAAGCTGGGATCTTTGGGTTTATCAAACACTAACTTGCTGAGATCAATTGCCCCTAGGTTATTCCATTGATCCATCCTCCTGTATCTTAGCCAGAACAATATTGTTTTGATCACCACTGCTTTATAGTACATTTTAAGATCTGGTCCTGCTAGACCCCCATCCTTCACATTTTTTAAATTATTTCCCTTGATAGTCTTGATGTTTTGTTCTTCCAGATGAACTTTGTTATAATTTTTATAATTCTATAAATACAAATTCTTATAAATTGGACTTTACATATCTGTAGTGATTTCTGAAGTGATTACATTCAGTGAAGGGCATCTCTTGCACTGTAAGTTAGGACATAATAAATATTTATTTCTCTGGCATAAAAATATTATTGTTGTAAATTCTAAACCTATTGAAAAGCTCAATAGATAGAAAATTAACTTCATTAAAATTCTCCTTTTGATAAAATTTTTTAAAAGAATCAGTTATACAAGCTATTAAATTAATGAATTTGGGATCTGCAACTATATTTTAGGTTAATCAGTCACCAAATGTGTCCCCGTGCCACTAATGAAAAAAGGAGATTTTGGAAGATCTTTGTTTAGTGATTGTTCAATTCCCACACATTTCCAGTTCCCTATATGAATAATAATGCTATTTGAACCAATTTCAAGGAAAATTTACCTTAAAATAAAAAATCAAAAGTGCTCTGGAGTCTTAAGCCAAGGTTCAGAAGCAGCTTAATCTTCAAACTTTGTTTCCATAAAGCTTCTGGAGTAGGCAATCTGCTGTTTGCTATGGCAAACACAACATAAATTTTCAGGGCTCCTTTTCTAGCTATCTAAAGTGATAGCATTCTTTCCACTCTCTTGTCTAGATTTCTGATAAACTTACCAGGTAAATATAGCCCCTTTGTTCTTCACAAATATATAAGCTATTTGAGGCTGCATAGTACACTGGAAAAGAGATCTGGATTTATCTCATAGGACCTAAATTCAAGTTCCAGCTCTACTACTTATTACCTCTGTGATCAGAACTTAATTATCTTTTCCTCTAATCCCCTCTGTCCTGCAAACTTTTCTTTTTCTTCCTAAAGCAATATCATTCTTTTTTTTCTCCAAGGCTCATAACCTCAGCATTATCCAAGACTCCTCACTCTTTTACTCAAATGAGATAATAGTTATAAAGCATTTAGCACAATGCCTGGCTCATAGTAGCAGTTAATAAATGCGTCTTCCCTTTCCCTTTTCACTTCAACTGTTCAAATAGTTACCAGATCTTCCCATTTCTACCTCCACATCTCTCCTATTCAACTCTTTCTCTCTACTCACACAGATATCACTTTTGTTAGGACCCTCATCACCTCTCACCTAGATTATTTCAACAGTCTTTAATTTGGTCTCCAGCCTCAAGTCTGCCCCCTTTTCAATCTATTCTTGGATAGATTGGACAGATGGAAAACTAATTTTCTTGGAGCTCAGAACTGACCGTGTCACTACCATATTCAATAAACTCTGCTAAGTTGCTATTACCATTAGGACTTTTTGTTTTTTAAAGACCTTCACATCCTGACCTACATCTTCTATAACTGCAACCAGGCAAACTTACATTCCCTCTGTTCCTCATACAAGATACTGCAACTTTCATGTTTATTATGCCTTTGTTCTGGATCACCTGTGCCTGGAATACACTCCCTAATGTACACTTTTATCCACCTAAAATGGGATAGAGGCAGCATGGCCCAGGGGATAGAGGGCCAGCCTCCAGAAGAAGAAGCCTTGGCTTCAAGTTCTACTTCTGAGACATTGGGTAAGTCATTCACTTAACTGCTCAGTAGCCTAGAGAACTCTCAAATATGATGTGTTGTAGAATGATTGCCTTCCTTTGTTTCTCCTTTTTTAGTTCAAGGCAATTGGTAAGTGCTTAAAAATGCCTATTGACTAACTGGCATTGGTAGTGATATGAAAGTATGTTGTTATTTGTTTGTTTTATCTTTGTTTTGCTTTGTTTTCACCAGTTCTCTGACATAAAATCCCAAATTTAGACTCCCTTCCCCTCCCTTGTCCCATGCTAAAAAGTATGGTGCTAGACAATAGGATAACAAAGACAAAAATGAAGCCATTCTTACTCTTAGGAAGCTTCCATTCTACTAAGATTTCTATACACCCTTCAGGTACTCAGTGCTTTAAACCTCATTCCATTCTCCCTAGCTTCCTCTCATCTAACTATCATATTCAACAGTATGGGTTAGACTAAATAATACATTAGGTTCTATGACTATAATGTAGCCACTGATTAATCTCATGAATGCCAAAGGAACCTATTTTTCCTGAGAAATAACATACCATCATGGAAAGAAATCTTGTCAGATATAAGAAATCTAAATTTTAATCTGTCCTCAAGTAATTAATAATAAGTGTGCAATCATGGGAAAAATCATTTACCTCCTAAATGTTCAACTTATATTTCTGAAAATTTAAAATAGTAATACTTGAACTACCCGACTGGATTGTTTTAGGGAAGACATTTTGAAAATTTTGCACTACAAAATTGAATATTCAGATGAATAAATTCATCAACCATTCAACAATTTATTAAGTGCTCACTTTCTGCTAGTCACTGTGCTAAATGCTGGCAGGGGAAAGCAAAAATGCAAAATGCTAGAGATAAAAGCAAAATGAAAACATTGTCTCTGGCCTCTAGGAGTTCCCATTCCAATGAGGGCTATAGTATGCAAAAAAATTACATAAATGAAATATACTAAGTGCATATAAGGTAATATTAGGGCAAAACACTTAATTGGGGAAAGCATAGGGAAATTTTTCTTCCAAAAATTCCACTTCCAAAATGTAGGCTTATGGTGGGTCTTGAATGAAGCCAAGAAAGTTGACAGATCACATTAATGTGGGCAATCTTTTTAAGGATACAGATTTTGCAGTCTATGCTTTCTCATCCCATGTAACTCTTGTCTACATTTTCCCATATGTCCCCAAGAGAGGAGTGCATCCAAAAGAACAGGAGTTTCCTCTATTTCTCTAGAGCATCTGATATCCTTTCCTCTCGTTATGTCTAACCCAGCTCCTTTTCCGTTTCATTATGCATCATTCAGATAACATTTTTCATGCCACTCTAGTGCATGCCTTTATTAATAAGACACTATATCAAAAAGAAAGCATGATGGTAGAGTACAGGCTATGAACTGTATGAATTCTCTCGGTATTCCTTTCTAAACAACTTTAAAATGATTCCTGAAAACAAATTTTGGGATGGTAGAGACAAAAATGTCAGAGGGAAACAGGGAAACATTTTTTTTACTGCCTAAGACAACTTAGGAAATCCACAAGAGACATCTGTTACACCCAGAAGGGCACAGGCCCAGAGTATAGCAGGATCAGGAATGAGCCTTGGAGGCGGCCACACACAACAGTAGCACAAGCAGCTTTGGAGCTCTCAGTCCAGAGAAAGTAAGGAGTTCAGACAAATGGCCAAAAAGAGACTATAGGAGACCTTTTGCTAGCATTAAGTGCACCTGGGAGTGCTATTGCCCTTAAGCAGCTTTAGATTACAGTTCCAGGGTAGAGAGTGCTATAATTGGTCACAAAGAAAAAGGGTCCCTCATCACAGTTCCTCCAATTAGAAAGAGCAATTGGACTTGTATTGTCTTATATATGTGCACAACATCATAAATTATAAATCACATAAGAGAAGCAACATTATGCTTGGACATTTATTATTTTGAGGAGGCAGGCACTGTATAATGAAAAGAGCATTGGACTTAGGATCCCAACACTTGAATTTTCACTTCAATAGGTCTCAGTTTCTTGTTTTTCACTTCAATAGGTCTCAGTTTCTTCATCCATAAAATGATTGCATAAGACTAATTTCTTTGGTCCTGTCAAGCTCTAAATATTTGATCCTATGGCTTGAAACATAACTATATCACATAAAACAGGAGGACTTTTGTTTTCGAAATGCCTGGTATACAATAGGAATTTATTATTTGTTTGTTGCATTGGGGATAGAGGAGGAACAACATCCTAACCTGGATGGCAGTAAAAATGGAAATGATAGAACTATTATAAGAGATAGCATTCCTTGCAACAACTGACAAGGTGGGAAGTAAAGAAGAAAGTTTAAAAATAATTCCAAGTTCTTAAGTACTCATAACTAGAATAGTGATGCCATTAAGATAAGGAAGTGAGGAGCAGTAGGTTTATGGGGGCAATGATGAGGTCTATTTTGAAATATGAACATGTCAGATTTTAAGTATTGATACAACATTGTCAAAGAATCAATATTACTGGAGGCATTTGAAAATCTAGGACCAGTGCATAGAAGGTAGATTAGAGATATAGATTTGGGATGATCTGCATTGAAGGGAGTAGATAAAGGAGTAGATAAGATTATCTTAATACACAATAGGGAAGGTCTGTTTTCAACAAGAGAAAGAGACAAGAAAGAGAAGGCAGAACCAAAATGCATTGACATAGATTGTGATCCTGCATATTTGAACTAGCAAAAGGCTGGGAGGAAATGGAAAGAGAGCAGAAAGGAGCTAGTGAGAGCAGCAATATATTGCTCTTTTTCCCTCTAATTCTTTAAGGGGGAAAAAATCTTGTTCACAGTATGAGATATGCAATGCTGTGGTAAAAAAAAAAACCATATGGTAAAGCATTTTCCTTCCCTGGTATAATGTTATTATGCATCATAATTCATCAATGCAACTGTGACATTCTGCCAGCAAAAGTAAATCTCCTGAGGGGTGTTCTTGACTGTTTTATTCCATAATCTGCCATAGGTAAACCAAAAATATGGTCAAGTGTATCAGAGGGTAAATGGATATCTAATCTACCAGGGTGAAATGAAAGAAAATATGGACCCTTAAATGTTATAACTCCTCTCCATCACGTTGAGGATACCAGAAATGTAGAGATCATTAAGTACAATCTCCTTTTGTGAATAAGGAGAATGAGAGAGAGGAAATATTTTGCCCAAGGTCAAATAGCTGGAACTAGAACACAAAGCTCCTCATCTTTATGCAATGATTCATTTCTTCAGGTCTCACACTCACTCTATCTCTGTCTCTGTCTCTGACTCTGTCTTGCTGTCTCTCTGTCTGTCTCTCTCACTTGCTCGCTCTTTTTCTCTCACACACGCATTATTTATATATTTTAATGTAATAAAATATAGTTATTATATAATATATGTATATATAATATGTAATATTTTTATTGTATATATATACATATATATATATATATAGTCAGGTCACCTCTGACATTATCTCTGAATGAAACTTGTTAAATGTTGCCTAATGGTCTCACCTATAACCCCTGTAACCAAAATGCTACTCCCTAAACCCTTTTGGGCTTTATCTCATCTAGAATATAAGCTCCTTAAGGGCAGGGACTGACTTCATTTTCTTTTCCATCTCTAGTCCTCAGTACAGTGTCTTTAACATGATAAACACTTAATAGATGCTTTTTAAAAATTTCATCCATTTCATTTTATCCTTTCAATATATAATATAACCAGAGTTGTCTATGCAAATGAGAACTACAGAATCCTGGTAATAAGCTATTTCTTGGATCTAATTTAATAGCTCGGGAACCTGTATTAACCTTTTGAAGAATGATTATGTATTCATGTATACAAAGTAGACCACCAACTAACTTCATGAAATAATTTTAGAACCTATCTATCTGTGCCTATATCTCCAACTTGTTACATGAAATTACCACCATCATTAATCATATCTTAGGAAGATCTTCAAAACATGTACTTCAACTGTGTTAATGTTAACCTACAATTTGGATTCTTCTGTTTATGGTGTTCCATGATTCACGCCCAGGTAATATAATTACAATTTTGTTGATGTTAACAATATGAGCTTTTATGGCACCAAAGAGCTTGAGATATTGGGAATGCTGTGAATTTTTCTAAATTCAATACAATTTGATCGCACCTATTCAATTCTGTATCTACTTCATTGCCTGTGTGCCCAAAGTATGGATTAACTCAATGAGTCATTTATTCAAGTGTATGCCATGAGCTAGGCCATATGTCTTTTTATCTACTTTTTTCCCTTCTTTTCCTCTGTAACAACATTTTTATTACCATGTTAAATTTACAAAGAAGTTCCAATTTTCATTTTTAATCTTCATGTTTAATGCATATGAATTGTGGCTTATGCCAGCAAATGCAGGTTCTTTCCTAGAATTGGCTGCATTTTCAGTAACATTTACTGTACCAAGATTTCCCAAATATGCTTCTCTCTAACATATAGCATTTATATTTATTATTTAAAGGCATATGCTGTATTACATTCATTCCAAACATTTGGCATGTCTCAGATTGAATATATTTATTGCCTCTAGAAAGAAAAATCAGATTTCTCCCTGTATTTTTGTTTTGAAGTGCATTTTCAGAACTATGTGGCTCATCTGATCTGTTTTGAATGGACTTAGATGTCATTCAAGATGACCAATCACAATCCTGGGCTTGATGTAATCAGCATAATATTTTTGTGCGCGCTGCAGGTGCATGAAACTATAATTTAAAAGACTCATGAGGGCTCTGTGTAAGTAGAAACCCATTTGTAGAGATAATTTAAGCTAAAAAAGCATAAAATTTATCATCTAAGACAGATGTGTGAAATATAAAGACCATGGAATCATACACTGTGGCCTATAACACTTCCAAGGGTAGGCTGAACCAGATTAAAATGTAATTAAGGAACTAGTTAATGAAATAAATAAAAACATAATAGATATTAATATGTGGTTTCTTAAATTAATACATGACCAATAAGAATCCTTATGAATTATTTAGTGGCTCTCATTTCTATTTTAGTATGATATCACTGTTCTAAGATATCTATCTAAGTCAGCTAAATAGGAAGAATTAGGGGTAATAGTTGGATAACTAGACTAGAGTCATAAAATATGTAAAGAACTAAAAGAATACTTCCAATACATCTAGAAAATCTTCTAAAAATTATTCACAGAAAGGAATCAGACAAGATGAAAAAGTATGGGAGTTGCAATCTCCAGTGGAGGATGGAGTAAGCTCATTTATATGAGATCATAGATCCATCAACTATATATCTGCATGGATTTTTTTCAGATTGACCTTTTATGTACATATTGTCACCTATTGAGAGCTGAGCCCTAAAAAAAGTGATGCAGAAGGACAGATAGATTTTGGTTGGGTTAGGGGAAGAAGGGTGATATATTTTCTCTATACTGGTATACCTTTATCAAGTGACTCACAGACCCATATTAAGGTATTGATCATCCAGGAAACAAATCAAAATAATAATTGAAGTTGTGCTAAAGGCAGAATGCTTCCTTTATAAGTTTGCCTAGGTATGATTTAATCTTTACCCTTCCCTTCTGTGCATTAGTTAAATTGCCTTTTGCAAAAGACTATTTTAAAATCCTTTCTGATCAAAGCAAATAAACAAAAATCTCCAATTATAATCACACTAAGGAAAACAATTTATTAGACCACTGCTTTGAGAGTCAGTACAGTTTGGTGGTTAGAATGCTATTTAATATCAAGCAAAATCTAGATTCAAATCTCATCTCCATTGTTTACTAGCAGTATGACTTTAGGCAAGTTAACTCCTCTGAGTTACCATTTCTTTATCTAAAACAAGGAGATAATAATATCTAAGTCAACAAGTGGTTATAAATTCCATATGAGATGATGAATAAAAAATATTTTATAGACTTTAAGGAGCTACACAGATAAC
Organism: Gracilinanus agilis; assembly: GCF_016433145.1. Taxonomy (NCBI): domain Eukaryota; kingdom Metazoa; phylum Chordata; class Mammalia; order Didelphimorphia; family Didelphidae; genus Gracilinanus; species Gracilinanus agilis. The sequence goes on along the minus strand of NC_058131.1, from coordinate 125,248,852 downwards.
ACACAAACACACACACACATTTATTCCAATCTTCAGCCTCTAGAAAGTATCTACTAAAAAAAAAAAAAGAATTACCTTTATACTGCAGGATAGTATTACATGAACAGAAGACTTTGGTGGTGCCTAATATTCCCTCCTACCTCAGCTTAAGAACTAAATAAATAAATAAAAATACAACCTTCATTCGATAGACACATGTCAGAGCTTAACCTATAATTAAGAAAATTATATGTGACTAATTGCCCAACAGAACCACTTTGAGCTGCTCTGCAAGGATTCAGATCTAGAAGTGTGGGAAGGGAAGGTCTAGTAGGAGAAGTTGGAACATGAATCCATTTCACCACCAAGGATAGGAAGAATGTTTTGGGGGGCAATGCAGGGGAGAGGATACAGAGGTGATTCTCTGTGCCCAGGGGGAGTAGCACCAAAGGCTGAAAAGAAAACATTGCCATAAACTCTAAGTTAGAACTGTATAAACAACTATCCTGAGGCAACATCCTTTTTCTAATCTTAGACTTCCTTGGTTTATATATAATATACAAAAAATACTAACTGCAAGCCACTTGCTAACCTAACTGAGGGCTGCCAGACTATTCTGGGATTTATACCTGCCAATGATAAATGTGGTGTTAGTCTGGCTGCAGAATTTTATTTCAACTGATATCAAGTGAATTCTTACTCAAAAAGCAGAAAACTGCAGTTACATCTGGCATTGATGCATGGGGCACAGTATCACTGGGAAACGTTTGAGTTTCCTGAAGTCTTTCACTTAGCTCAAGGAACATTATCTTTGGTTCCAGTGACTTAACCTTTCAGTGGTGAGACTTTTTTCAAGAGAAAAATCAGTAAGTTATTGTGACTTTCAAGGTGCACATTTTTGCCAATAAAATGAAAAGGTATATAACAAAACCCCAAAAAGATTTATATAGCAGGAATTGATAAAATTGTTTTCTTTCAAGCCTGCTTTCATGAAAAGGAGGTTAAAAATGACTAGAAATTTATAAAATCCTAAAATCAAGCCTGAAAAGAACAACCTCTACAGTCCATGGGGCTTGGCCTTCAGTTCAATGGATTTACCGTTTATAATTTCTTTGACTTGTTTGGTCTTAAGCAAAAGAGAAAAAAAAGAAAGAAAATGAAATAATAGAAAACTAAATGCAGCCCCTTCTTGATGACAGGCCTTGGCAGAAAACATCTGTGCAAATAAAGCTATGAAAAGAGTGTGGAAATATCGCCCAAAGTCACCTCATATCTCTCTCTCTCTCTCTCTCTCTCTCTCTCTCTCTCTCTCTCTCTCTCTCTCTCTCTCTCTCT